>NC_043988.1:29580832-29880832 GCF_902150065.1 Myripristis murdjan
GAGGAGCCTACATTTCCCAGAGTTCCTTTCAAAAGTCTCCAGAGAAAAGGAGCAGACCTGTTGATTTTTACAAACGGGTGAAGGTGGAACTCAGTGTTCATTTCGCAAACCAAGACAATGATAAAAAAAAAATGTTTGTCAAAGATCACGACAAGGACGAGATGAGCTAAAAATAGATCATAGATAGTAACAACTATGCCGATGTTTATGTTTGTTTTTTGTTGACGAGACAAGACGGAATGAAAATGAAATCCTCCCTCTTGTGTGTAACCTTGCAGTGTGCCGGCCTGTCATTGGCTGAAGTTCAGTGTGTTGCCCTGTCATTGGTTGAATTGGCCTAGATATAATTTTTAGTTTGTTTATTTGTTTAGTTTGTTTACAGTCAGTGCAGGGTCCTATTCCCTTGCTCTTCATACTGCGTCATTAAATGCATGTAGTCCAGACTGATTACAGATTTTGTTCCCTAAAACTGGACTAAAACTAACAGTAACAGTAATTCAGATGACTAAAATGTGACTAAAACTAATATGCATTTTATTCATGAGACTAAGACTTCATCAAAACCAGCTGCCAAAATGAACACTTTTTTGAGTCAGTAATTCTACTTTTATTTCAGTACATTTTTGCTTAGATATTGTATTTCACTACATTTTAAATCAGATCCATCACAGAGTAGAAATGATTAATGGCAGATTGTGGAACCTTTCACAGTAAAAGCCCAGTCAGCAAAGATGACACGAGGAACCTGTATCTACTTTGTTGGTTCTACTTTTTTTGTTTCCAACTTCCATTAAAAAAAAAAAAAAAAAAAAAAAACCCTGCAGATGGTCAGTGAAAATGAGGATCATTCACATCCAGTGGGCAAAAATGTGTTATAAGTGTGTAAAAAAAGGAGAAAAATAATATCAGTGAGCTGACATGATGATGAAAACTATGTGGACTCGTCGACATGGTGGGGGCCTTCGTATTATGTGCTTATTCCACATGTGTCAGTTGAGTCTCCAGGGTCCTCACTTCAATCAACCCTTGACAATTTTCCGTAATGCCCCTTTAAAAGAATCTAGTTTGAACTCTCATCTTTTTTCTAACTGCATGGAAAAGATCACAGCGAACACAGTTACTGTTTAGAAAAAGGAACTCAGTCACCTTTACTTTGAGTTCATTTTAAATGAGACACTTTTTTACTTTTACTGCAGTAGATTTTTACAGCAGTACTTCTATTTACATAAAATATCAGCAAAGTAACAGTACTTCCACTTGAGTATCAATTTGTAGTACTCTTTCCACCACTGCTGTTTATCATCCCTGAAAAATAAACCAATGAATAAATACATACATAAATATGTATTCAGTATCAAACCCTGACACCAGCCCCCACAAATATTGCGATCTTAAAATTTGTCCATACCCAGCACCAGTGCAGTAGAACACGACAGTTGATTTTCAATTCAGCACTCACCACACGAAATTTATTTTTTAACGTATTAAACGTGCAAAGGAGGCTTTGACCTACCGGTAGCTAAGAGAACGTGAATCGATGGCCGACGCTTCCATAGAAGTCGTAAGTTTGTTCGAAACATCACTACTGTTGCCATGGAGACAGGGTTAACTGGTTTGGTCTGGGCTGGGAGCATTGCTACCTTAACTGGCTCCTTGGCAAACCTGCTTGCAAGCACGTAAAAATCATCCGATGTTAGGAGCTATTAAACTAGAATGATACTTAGAGCGACACAATATTAAACACCACATGCGCAATAAATCAAAATCACCATAATTACGAAGGGTAAAATGTGACTTCAGGTGCAAAGAGCAGTATGTAGTTCATTCACGTACAGTCTTGTTGGCCACCTTTGCTTTTTTCTTTTTTTTTTTTTTTTTTTTGTCTTTTTTTTCTAATACATTTTTCAAATACTGTGAAATCAGTTTTTGAAAAATCACCATCATTAAGCTCGCAGCTGGTTAGATCGGTCCAAAACTAACACTTTTATATTCTGATGATCGAGAAATTGTGGTCGACTGAGGCTGCCATCGCTCTGTTTGAGTGTTGAATGCTGGTTGAAAAAAATTATTTTAAAAAAATTGAATCGCAAAAGAGGCCTTTGATTCAGAGAAGCTGACACGAAAATCTGACATTCAAACACTGATATTTTAGATCACTGAATTTTTTTCTTTTGTTAAACCCCATTGTAGTCGGCCTATTATCCACTGGAATGAGAACCATGCACCACCAAACAGCAGAAGACACCAAGAAATGAAAGCTACGGTATCAATAGATTTTTTTTTTTTAATAGTTTCAAGGGTGGATTTTTACTTTAATGGTCCAAGGGCAAGAGAAGACCATGGCCTGTTTTTCTCCATGCAACAGTGCCATGAGCTAATCCCCGAGAGAGAGACTCCCAAACAAATGAGCAGCTGATTGTGTGAAAAAGACCACAGGCAGATGCTGGGATTGATTGATTGATTGATTAATCGATCGGGCTGTTTTTGTGTGTTAGCGGGCATTACAAAAACAAGACTGTTGTTGTTTAGGTTTTCCAGAAATATTAGGCGAACCACACCTTGCTCCATGTCTTACTACATCTAAATATATACTGTATTATAGATTTACTGGACACACAGTCAATCATGTGGCACATTACAACCTGCCGCTGCCTCACTCATCACACGAAACTTCCAAATAAAAGCTTAATTTATCAGTTGCTGGTTTGTAGCAATGGCATAGATTACATCCTTTTGTGATAACATATAACAAGGATCAAGTCTAAGTCAATAACAAAATTTTGATTTTGAACGATAAAAATACTATTGTAGTAGTAGTACTAGTGTTGATAGTATCGGCAGTATCAACACAACCTGACAACTCAATTTGTAAATGTTTATTGTTTTCCATGTTTAAATGTTTGTTTTTCATGTTTAAATTATTTGAAAGAATCATTATGTTTCTCTTAACTTGTTCTCAAACTTATTAGTCAAAAGTCCGCATCTGATATTTATTCAAGGATGTCCGGAACGATTGGCAATAAAAAAAAATAACTTATGACTTTTAAGCAGCATACATTCAAATTCCTCGCAAGAGAACTGGCATCACTTATCGCTTAGGAAATTTTATGGCCATAGACGACTGTAAACTTATTACAAAAAACTGATTTCAGTGAGTGGCCTTCCTCCCTCGTTGCTGTTATCTATTGTTTCTCAATATTTTTTTGTCTGGTTAAAGGGAGTTTTTCCTTATCCAAGGTAAAGACAGAGGATGTTGAACTGCTGTAAAGCCCCTGGAGGAAAATTTGTAATTTGTGACTCTGGGCTACATAAATAAAATTGACTTGACTTGACTTAGCTATGCAATTATTTGAACAGTGTGTGCTGAATGGGATTTCTGATTGTGCTGTGGTATCAAATCAGGTATCAGCAATGATCAAATTTCACTGGCACTGGTATCATTTATCATTTAAAACTGTGTTAACATGACATCCCTAGTGTCACGTCAGATGGCCGCGTTCTCACCTGCTCAAACTAAAGGAGAGGATAAACACCACTCCAAACACACCTGTGGATCAAACATCTATGACTCTGTAAGAAAAGGCTTGCAAATTAAAAGCATTTTGTCATAAGTAATGTAAAGCACAAATGTACGACGGCGTATTAGGGCCATTTTAGGGGGAAAAAATTATGAGAAAAAAATGGAAAATTCAGAGATTATAAAGTCATAAATTTGCAAGAAAAAACTGCAGAAAAATAGTTTTTATCTGGTTCAGTAACAAGGAAATACAAGGAAAACAATACTGTAATTCTGAGATAAAAAAAAAAAAAAAATCGCCAGGATTTCCTTGTTACTAAATCCCATTGCAAAGATGAATGATGAATTTGAAAAGGTCATCAGATGCAGGCCTGATACACAGCAACTTGATTCAGCTTTGCAAACCAAAAACAAAAAACAAAAAAAAAATTATAAGACAAACCATTTTTCCAAGTTTTTTTTTTTCTCATAAATGTGACTTTATAATCTCAGAAATTTGTGAGTTTTTTCTCATTAATTACAACTTTAATCTCAAATATTCTTATTTTTTTCTCGAAATATTGCGTGCCTCCCCCGGCTCCATAATTTTTTCCCCCCCTACAACGGCCCTAATACGCCATCGTACAAATGTCACCAATGTTTTGCTGCTTATATTGAAGCTCTTATATTTTTGCATTGAGGTGGACGGCTGCTCAGTAACACAGGTCACACACACACACACACACACACGTCACCTCACGTAGATTTGACGTGAAGTTGAGACTTGTGGGCAGGTACGTGACACTCAAATACACATAAAATAATATCAGTTTATGCGCAGACATGCTATTTTATTTAATGTGCTTTAGTTCATTGGATTTGCTGGCTGAGATGCTTTTAAATATTCAAACTCCAGTCGATACACACATGGGAAAGGAGGTCCATACTATACTACAATTTTTATTAAAGATACAACAGAAAAGGCAATTTCAGCATGTTAATTAGTCTTTATCTGTGAATGTGCTGTTCTGTGGCCTCACATCCACGTTTATTTTACTTAAAAGGAGTAATTTCCAGCTAATTACACTTCTAAATTCCCCAAACTCGACTCGATCCCTCGTCTCACCGGGTTTCTTCATGTTGGAAAACAGCTCATTAATGAAACTCGAGGATACGGGTCAGGTGTTTGGCAAGAGTGACTTTACAGTGTGGTTTGCTCCCTGTTAGTCATCACAAACTCCGGTATAAACACGAGCATTGTAAAACTTGCACTTTTTACTGAATGCTTGCTGCACTTTGGCTGCAACCTGGGATTTTTTTGTTTTTTGAGATGAGGGGGGAAAATGACTTCTTTCATCAGAAACAGGAATACTCTGGTGACTGCTGGATTTTGTTCCACTGATTAACAACCAGCGAGACAATCCTCTGAATACGAAGATGCAAAAAAAAAAAAGAAAAAGAAAAAAAAAAAAAACATGGAGGACTTCTGTGATGGCATCAGAAAGGAGACAGTGTGTCACATTCGACTGATTTAACATGCTCCTAATTGGTGGGATCGCATTACTTCTTAGAGACACACCAGAACTCCTATTTTCACACTGATCAAGCAAGAGCTTCATCACCATAGGAACAAGCTGAACTCTCCTCATCTCCGCATCTATCTACCAGTCAAAAGCATATGATGAATATCTAAGGGATTTTAATATTGTCTCTCACCGAGCAAAAGGAGCACTCTGTTATAGCTGATGGTGAGGAAAAGACACACCACAATGACATGAGCTTTAGCACATCACTGGTGCGAATTCGGCCTACTTTTCCTAACATGAAAAAGTTGGCATTATTTTAGTTTCCCCTTTGAGGAGCCCAAATTGTTTAGACAGGATTTGGACAGTAGTTGATGATGTGAAAATGTAGCAGTGATGGGCATTACACACAAAAGAAAGTCGCATTAATCGCGCTTCTTCCTGGCACATGTCGAGTTATTTGTTATGTCCCGACTCACGTTTCTGACAGGGATATAAAGACAGTTTTTTGGGTAACATCCTAATCACTGGTATTTGTTGCCATCATGTTGTCTTCTATTATCTGTCACTGCAGATGTAGACAAATCAAGTATTGTAATACTTTTTTTTTTTTTTTTTTTCAAAACTAACTTGACAAACCTATTTTCTCCTGAGGGTAGCTTAGTTTGCACTCCCTTCAAGTGAAGTAACTGGCTTGCTTGTTAAACTACACTTTCTATGCATGTTTCCCAATATGGAGTCAGTCTGCAATGTAATGTATTATGACTGCTTAGATTTGTGGGTTTTACTGCACACACTGCATCAGAAAAGGAGGCAGTTAGCTCATAATTTTATTCATAGAGACAGAAACCTCACACTGGTTTCAAAGTGGTGGTCAAATAACAAAAAGGCTAAACTGTCCGATGTCATCCAATAATGCTGTGAATAAGAATAGGCCAGACTCCAATAGACGCCAATAAAATTTATATACAAATTTATATAAATGGTCTTCAATTTATGGTGGTAGAAAATCATCTTAAACAATTACAGACGATGATGTTGTTGTGGCAAGCCGAGACTCTGTCATGCACAACGTTTGCACACACTGAAGCCAAATCATGAAATCAGTTTTATTCGATTTTAATTATGAAGGGCAAAAATTCTTAAGTGTGCTCATCTGTTTGTGTGGGGGAAGGTACGCATACATTGCTTCATTTGTTTCTTTTCTCTTTCCGTTTTGGTAATCTGTAAAAAGTTTGCCGCAGTGATTTTGTTTGCACAGCTCGTTCCCATTTTAATCATTTTTTTATGAATCAAACATAATACCTGCTCTCCCTCATGGCAACGGTCTGCACTCTACTAGGCCCGTTTTCTAGTAAACTAAAGATGCATTTACAACCAGGCAAGACTGTGGCTCGAATACGTCCTAAAAGTCCTCCCTCAGGGGGTTGAGAAATCCAGTTTAAATCCAGCCTCATCGCACCTTGGAGGCAAACTCACAAATGCAAATTCGATGCAAATTTAGAGTCAACAGTTCGCCTGACCTGCATGTCTCTGGCCTAACCTAACAAGATTTCATTAATTTTTTTTAAAGCTGCTCACCTTCTATTCAACAGTAATTTATTTTATATGATGCATTCATGTAATTGGTGCAGGGCTATTTTCACATAAATTAATAGTCACATGATGCCATTCTTCATTTTGCTCAACACTGGGAGCACCTGTATAGGAAAGTCAGCCTTACAATGGAGGGAAAGCCTCCACGTTTATATTCTGTGAAATAGCTTAAGCCAAATCTTCCCAGACTGACAGAAAGTAATTGTTAGTATACAATGTAGTCAAGGGCTCTCATACGTTTTTATGTCCATTTTATCCTTCAATTAAGATGCTAAGATGCTGAGAAAAAAATTGGCTTCCCTGTAAATTGGCAGCTGTAGAAAACACAACCGCATTTATTTCAATGTTCAGCATTTTAAAAAAAAATGGAAATGGAAGCTCTCCTGTTGCTGTGGATAATCTTGAACCATCTCAAAGGCCTATTGTTGTGCATGGTAATATTAAAAAAAAAAAAAAAAAAAAAAAAAGCTAAATATTTTATTGCAGTTTAGTATATATCTATAACCTCATGATAAAAGAAAAAAATGGAATGGAAATGCAATGATTACAATGATTAGCTACTTCATTGACTCCACAACATGGGGGTTAACGTGATGAAAATCTCCATTTGCCAACTGATGCATTCTCTTTTCATGTGCTTCACTACATGACAGTGTGGTGCAGATGGAGTAAACAAAATGTCACACTATAAAATCAGTACTGACATTTTGTGAATTAGCATCCATGTCTTTGATTTCTGTTCATTGTGATGCTTTCTGGTGCAACAAAGACCCTTCTAGAATCTAACAGATCGGTTGTGTCCATGTCATAAAGTCTGACATGGACACAACCGAGGACACCTGTCTGGGAGAAGAACAACTTCATCGATGACCATGAAAACACAATATTAGATACGGTGTCGATTGATACAGCAAAATGAATGAAAAACACAAAGCTGCGGTCAGCTCATTTGAAATATTTAACGAATTCCGTCTGCAGGGAAAACTGTGTGATGTGGTGATCAGAGCAGACAATGTTGAATTTAACGCCCACAAGGTTGTCCTCTGTGGCTGCAGCCCGTATTTCCGGTGAGTTGGTTGTCTTGAGCAAGGAGATGTTAGGAGAATAGTCAATTTTAAATTTGAAGGAAAACAAAAACATATGCTTCCAAAATGACAATTGTGAGTCTGGCAAATGACACCTAATGAAACCTAGTGCATCATTTCTGTTTGCATTTCTTCTCAACTCATTGATTCACGGTGCTTTTAACAAAGTGCTTTTGGGGTTTATAAAATTGTGCTTTACAAAGTAACAAAGGACATGAAAACAAAAAGAAAATGAGAGAGCAAACACATCACAAATGGTAAAGGATTTTTTAAGATTGCGGCATTGGTGTTGCTCTCTCATTTCTAGTCTTCTTGTTGCTGTCTAAACATATCAGCATAGTTGGAGATTTAAGTTTGTTGTCCTTCCATGTCTTTATATTTAGAGATTTATATTTAAAAAGAGCAGTTATTTTTCAAATCTCAAGGTTTACCTTTTTTGTCACTGTATAATATAGAGTTGTGCAATCAAATGTAGTTGTAGTTGCCCTTCCACTTTTGCCACATATCAGAGTAAATACAGAATGAAAAGTGATGACAAGACAATTTCAGTCTAGATTTGATGCATATGTGGCATGCACTGCAAAATGACTGAAGTGATGTTAGCTTGATGTCGACATAAGCAAATAAGCTATAACTTGAAATGAGCAGAGTATTTTTTCTTTCAGTATGAAGCTTGATTTTGTATGTGAGAGCACAGTTTCTGCATGTGAGTTATGTCGGTGTAATATAATGCTTTACATTGCTCTTAACAAGAGTTAATGTAACTAAAATTCAAGACAGTTTTTCAGAATATTGCTGCAGCTCAACTCATGAAGGTCACAAACCTGACAATAAGGCCAAGCATACACTGTGTGTATGTTTGTATTTTCCCGTGCACACATGTATATCTTATAGTGACATGACAAGAGGATGTTACACACAATTTTAAACATCCGTCTTTAATCTCCACCCTGAACCCACAGAGCTCTCTTCAACTCCCACTGGACAAAGCCAGAGAAGAAACTGTACAACATCCCTGGCCTGTCGTCTTATATGATGCACCTGATCATCGAGTTTGCCTACACCCTCTCCGTTCCTGTGACGGAGGAGAACGTAGAAGAGCTTTTGGCAGCAGCTGACCAGTTCAACATTCAGGGCGCTCTAGACACCTGCTGTGAATTCCTGGGGCAGCAGCTTTGCCCCGAGAATTGCATTGGCATCTGGAAGTTTGTGGACATATACAACTGCCTGGAACTCAAGTTCAAGGCCTACATGTTCATCTTGCAGCATTTTGAGGAGGTTGCTACCTTTGACGAGTTCCTGCAGCTCTCTGTGGAGGAGCTGGCTGACATTATCCAGAGGGATGATCTCAACGCTAAGCAGGAAAGCACCGTGTTTGAGGCCATTGTCCGTTGGATCAGCCACTCGCATGAGGACCGTAAATACCACATCCGTATGCTGTTGTCCAAGGTAACTGCGGGTCAGCTATTGTTACATTCAGCTTACTTATACATCTTTGGCAATTAGATAATGAGTGCATTAGAATTATTTGGTTATGCAAGACGACCTTTATCATGCTCAAGTCAGTTGTAAGACTGGTTCAACTAGTTGATTCTGAGTCCATGTATAACATCAGGACTGATCCAAGATGTCAAAAAATTTGTCTTGATGTACCTTTGACCCTGTACACTTTGCACTCCTTAATCTTATCTAAGAATTCAAAAATGATATGACATAGACGATGCATATTTCTGTGTGTTTTGGATACCGCAGACTCCTAAAATATTTCCTGATGAATCTTTCTTATTTTGCAAATCTGTTTGTGCTATTTAATATGTAACTGCTGCATTCTTGTCTGTGCCCAGGTTCGCCTGGCCTTGATGAGCAGTGAGTACTTCATGAACAATGTGAAGAACCATGCTCTGGTGAAGGACAGTTCTGAGTGCAGGCACACCATCATCAGCGCAATGAGCATCATGTTTTTCAGCCACAACAGAGGCTCTTATTCAGCTCACCAGAATCTTCTGTCCCGCCCACGCTGGCCCTATGCCGTCCTGGTGGCCATCGGAGGCTGGAGTGGTGACAGGGCAACCAACAGCATTGAGGCATATGACCCCCGTGCTGACCGCTGGGTCAGTGTGACCAACAATGAGGAACATCCTCGAGCTTACCATGGTGCTGCTGTCCTTAATGGAATGGTCTACTGCATCGGCGGCTTTGACGGCTCTGAATATTTCAGCAAAGTGCGCAAGTTTGACCTAGGCACTTGCATCTATCATGACGTGGCACCCATGCATTCAGCCCGCTGCTATGTGAGCGTGGCTGTTCTGAATGGTTGCATCTATGCCATGGGAGGCTACGATGGACTTAGACGACTCAACACTGCTGAGCGCTATGAGCCCCACACCAACCAGTGGACATTACTGGCAGCCATGCATGAGGACAGGAGCGATGCCAGTGCCACAACACTCCATGGCAAAGTGGGTGGAGCTGAAGAGCTGAGAAATAATTGAAAAAACAACAAATTTAAGGAAGCATGCTCATGATTGTCCCGGTCTTTTACCTGTGGGCTCTTTCACAATTGCCAATTTGACTCCTAGTTATCAGTTGAAGGCATTATTTCTATTTGATTTCCATGATTCCAAGTGATACAATATCTCTAATAACAAGTTTAACATAACTTCATTAAATGATCTGTCTTCTGCCTGCCACTCCATGGAATTGCACAAAAACTCAAAGCATTCCCAATAAATATGTTAAAAGTCAGAGGTGATTTTGTTCCCTAGGTGTACATTTGCGGAGGATTCAATGGGGATGAGTGCCTGGCAACAGCTGAATGCTATGACCCTGAGACCAACCAATGGACATTGATTTCTCCCATGAGAAGTAGGCGCAGTGGGGTGGGCGTCATCACCTATAGAGGGCAAATTTATGCGGTAAGGAATGCACAAAGACTTCTTACAGTCATGCATCTCTCGACCCATGTGAAACAGAGAGGCACGACCTTTGAGCAGAGCGTGCACGTTATTATCTCAAAGAGTTACCAGTGTTTGAGCCACCTTTTTTCTCCTAGGTGGGTGGCTTTGATGGCGCCAGTCGTTTGCGAAGCGTTGAGGCCTACAACCCTGCAATCAATGCCTGGCACGCCACGCCGTCCATGATGAACAGCCGCAGCAACTTTGGCATTGGGGTGGTGGACGACCTGCTGTTTGTGGTCGGAGGCTTCAACGGCCTCACCACCACCTGTAACGTGGAGCGCTATGACGACAGTGCCGGCAAGTGGATCGAGGCCCATGACATGAAGATCTCCCGCAGTGCCATTAGCTGCTGCGTGGTGCACAGATTCCCAAACTTCAATATGTATGCCCTGGAGGACGCACAGGGATCGAGTGAATCTGTCATCCAGACATAATTTTAGCCCAGCCCTGCCCTCTGCTTGTCCACCTTGGCATGATTATTAGGCACAGACTAACTTTTGGAAAATAAGTGAAATACATTTCTTTGCACCAAATAAGACTGATGGCTTTGTGACGAATTTCATGAGAATTTTTCAGTTTGTCTGACACTTTGTTTAGGTTTGCATTATAAAACCAGGTGCGAGCCCCCATGGTGGCTTATGTGCAATCTGAGCAGGGCAATCGCTGCCAGCTCCAGTGCTGCTGCTCTATAAGTGATCCTGACCTCTGAGCTCCCTGTGGAAGACGGACAGCCAAAAATAAAATTCCTCCATGTGGGATTCACAGAGTATCAGAAAAAAACAAGTGACTCAAAGTAGCATCAAACTGAACAAATGATGACTCCTCTAGAGTTACCTCTGAACATAGCTCATTAAAATCAATGCAACAGAGCAATAACCAATGAGCACACGTTGCTTGTGAAGTAAGAATTTTAAAGATCATTTTTAAATAAAACCTATTTCACGTCCAAAAACTGGCAAAAACAGCGTGAAGGATATGAAGGAAAATCGGAGTCCCAGAATTACTGGCAACGTAAATTAATTTATTCCCATTCAACATGAAAATTCAACCGAACATAACTGTACACAGAACTGTGCGTACTCAAGAGTAATGTACGTGTGTGTGTGTGTGTGTACAAGAACTAGGCTGCTTTCTCCTGAGCTCTCTCTGAGAGGAGACAGCCCACACACCACATTGCGACACACTAGCTGGGTGTTCTCTGATCAGTTTTGGCCAGGCTGCACAGTTTGCATTAGTGGTTATTGGTTCCATCTTGGTTTTGTTTTGTAGTTTTGTCACAGTGTGATCAATGTGAATTTTTCCCAAAAACACATTTAGCAAGATAGTTGAAGTTAATGGCATTTTATAAAAAGTACCATTACCTTTTGCCCAATGAGCGCTGCAATTGGCTCCAGCACCCTGTGACCCTAATTAGGATAAGTGGTTTTGTTTTTTGTTTTTGGGTTTGTTTGTTTTTTTGGGGTTTTTTTAGATTTTTTGGGGCATTTTTGCCTTATTGACCTGTCACAGTAGAGAGAGTCAGGAAGGACAAGCAGCAGCAAACGGAGGTCAGATTCAAACCTGTGACCCTGCTGTAAAGACTCAGCCTTAACAAGCGGTACACGCACTACCCTGTGAGCTACCAGTGCGCCAAGTTCATTCATAATTCAACAAATTTTTAAGACCTATCAAATTCAAATTATTGGATTTTAGACTTTTTAATGACCCACAGAAGCCCCGAACAATTGTCTGTGCCACAGTGAAGGTGTAAATGTGATGTCTTGAATGCCACGGGAACGTATTCTCCTTCATGTGTAGCTCTGACAAGCACACAGTTTCCATAAATGTTGAAAAGAAGCATTTAATATACTGGTAATATGTAATAAAATGTTATACAAATAAACAGCAGGTGGCAGCACTATGCAAGCCAGTATCTCATCTGCCAGAAGCCAAATGATTGCGTAGCGACCGGTCTTCTGCCATGTAATGCTATTTACATGCACTGATCAGGTGTAGTGCTGTATTTGTACAATGGCAATAAAGGCTTTCTTATCTATTCTATTCTATTCTAGTTAACCAGATTTTCTGCTGGCAAATGGTTTGTCTCTTAATATAAGTGGTGGCTAGAGCGGAGAGGTAAAGAATGATTTTACTAGAGTAAGAAAACAGTTATTCATCCAAAGTACTTGAGTACGAGTAAAGGTTACCCTGTGAGAAAACTGCTCAAGTAAGAGTAAAAGACGATTCGGTGAAAAAATCTACTTTGCATAGCAAGCACTTGTTGCATTTTTAGACTGGTCTGTTTTCACACCATGTGTTAAAATCTTCTCTACCAGAGCCGCACACAAGTATTTGATTTTTAAAAACAACAAGACCAACTTGATATGGCTGCTTCACATCAGCAATATTAGTGTAACTAGATACGCTGAGAAAAAAATATTTTTTTACATGGATAGATTATCAACTATGAGACAAGTTTCATAAGTCTTGCTCTGGTCTTTCATGGTTGTAAGCAGCGACCAGCGTGCTAGTATCCGGTACCAGGTACTATCCCAAACTTTTGCCTAATAGAAAACCAAAAAAAAAAAAAAAAAAAAAAAAAAAAAGTGTTTATAGCCGATATTATGTAATGGAAAAGGGGTATAAGTGCAGCCAGGGGTTGCTCTCCTCAGCTTTTGATTTGGTTGTTTGACCTTCCATTGCTGCTAGCAAGCTGATCAGCTTGACTTGAAGATGAAAAGGTCACTGACTGCAGTGCGGCCTTCTTCTTTAATCACTTGCTCTGTCGCATTACACCAAAGATTCACAACGAGGCAAGTTAAAACTTGCAATGTGTTCTGCAATGTTGTAAAATTTGCCAGGGTACACAAAAGCTATAGCTTTGACTGTCTTTATGTCAGTGTATCTGTCAGCTTCCTGTAGCTGGGTGGTTTGTAGCACAGCTCCATGCTCCCTCCATGGGAACCGGACATCAGGGTGTCATCTATAAAAATTCACCAACTTGGTTTGTTACCTAAACTCAGGAAAATGGTATTCCCTGTGGAAGAGAAAGAGTTTCTCCCAACGTTATACTGCTAACACCACATTATCGCTGTTGCTTTCCCATGAAAGCAACTTAGCATCTAACCTACAGACACAAACTGTAACACTACTCTAAAACCAGACACCTGCCACTTGACAAGCTTAGTCACAGTAACACCATCAGCCGGCTTGACTCCAGCTGAGACGGGGCACTTTACACCACTGCAACTTTTCTCTGCAGTGTGCTAAAATGGTTTCATCTTGTTGTGAATCTTTGGTTTAAGCTGGCCTTGAAACCATCATGAAGGGAGAAATAATTGTAATGCAACCTTTTGTAAAATGTAACGAGAAAAAGAGTACATTACCGGTAAACAAAAATGACTTAGGTAAGAGTAATACAGTATAGCCCACAGAAAATAACCTAGGAGTACTCGCTCTACAAAAAATGTACTTATTTACTCATAGTGTTACTTGCAATGTGTTACTAACCACCCCGAGTATAAATGCCACCTAAAAAAAAAGGCCCCTGCAGCTTGTTTCCTCAGTTTTCACATGGGAGTGAAACACAGAAACATCCATGCCAAAAAATGAAAACATTCTACCAAACCATGGCCTGATTTACTTCATTTCATATTTCCATGTGTGATTATAGTATATCAATGAAGTAATCTTCTATTCTGATATCAGGGAATACATGTAGGGTCTTCTCTGAGGTTATTGAAAATACGCAATGTTCCCTGTGCAAAAGGACAATGGGCAGTCATTAGGTTACACACAATGAAATGCCAATCATCCATCAGTGTCAAACCCGACTGCGGTTTTCCACATCAACATGGCATGCCGAGCATTCTTGTATCATTCAGGTGCACAGTCTTTGGGTTCTATTATGCAGTGATACTGATATGAAGCCACATCTCATTAAGAGGAATATCTCTTGAGGTCAGAAGGTAATCCATGGTTATTGTATCCTGGCCACAGCGGCGGGCTATTAAGGAAGAGAAAATGAGGAGCTAAGGAGAACTGTGGGCTTATTAAAATGCTGAGGCTGGTGATAGGGAGAAAGTATGGATGTTGTGGAAGCAACAGTGTATCGTGGAAAAACCATGAAACTACAAAACTGCTTTTTTGTCTGTTATTGTTAGAAGAAAAATAACTATTTTTTCCAGGTTTCCTTGACTACTGGGAAATGTTTGCATCATGTATTTTCATCCAAACACTGAGCCATGATGTCGTGCAACAAGAAAAACCGGAGAATGGTGTAATCTTCACAATGGAGATCTGTATAAACAAAGGAGTACACACCTTCTGGCTTTGAGCTTCAGGTATCTATTTGTGCCTTGAGAGAAAAAAAAACAGATGCCAACATTCGAATAAATCCAATTCCCTCGAGCAAGAAAAGATTAATCAAACAAGCACGAGTGCCTCATGCCAGAACTGAACTAGCAACTTGATGTTTGCCAACAACATACTCCGACCAACTGAGCCTTTTCAATTACAGTGTTTTATGAGAGGCACTTGGATATCAGAGAAGCCAGAGGAGCGGCCCTCCTGTCTAGATGAGCTGCAGCATTTCCAGGCATGCTCCGTACACAGGCCATTGATTAGAGGGGCTCAACTCTCAGCCTGCGGTCTATCAGCGCTCAGGGACCGGTAATCAATTCTCTAATGCCATTTGAGCCTATTCACTGCAACTATGATCCACTCCTCACCAGGCAGATACACACACACACACACACACACACGCACATGCACACGGACATGTGCGCACACAGTCCTATACACAGCCAAACACACACCAAATATAACCCAGATGTCCATCGTAAAAGCAGAGGACAAGTCCCAAATATTAACTTACCAAGTGCAGCAGTGATAGGGCACTGTCATCTAATGGCATTATCAAAATGAGTGCAGCTCTCCTGAGGCAGACTCTGGTTCCTGATTACCTAGCAGTGGTGGACCCTGTTCATGGTCAAATCTGATCAACATAGCACCAGATGCAGACATGGACAGTCAGGAACTCAGCCTCTAGGCCCCTTATCTCTTCTAACAGACCGTTGGCTCTTTATGGGCAATGATGTCCTCCTATGAATTAATTTGATTGGGCTCTGGTGGAAGATTATGTTCTAGGAGAGATGCTGAAAGGAAAGGTGGGGCTCCAACCTGTTTTCTGATGTTCTTACTGCTAGAATCAGTGGGGTTACTGCATGTGACTTTATTTAGATAAGACAGAAAGAGTGCTGAAATTTTGAATGTGTGCTTCAAGCGGGCCATCTGCTGAAATTGGTTGAAGAGTGATCTGTAACTCAGAAAACTGTCGAAGAAACTCCGCTGAGCTTTACAGTGTTTTTCTGTGTCCCTCTCCTATCCCTCCTCCCAATCTTTTTCATCTTGTCTATCGGGAAAATGTTGATACAAATGGGTTTGCTGCTTTAGAAAACTACAAATAAGGCACCAAAATGATCACCACCGTGAGCGATTACAAACCAGAGAGAGAATAACACTCACTTGGGTGTCTGCATGTCATCCAGGCGGTTCCCCAGCTGGAACTCGTGGGACTTGCTGCGGTGCAGCGCAGTGAAGCCTGGCAGCAGGTGGATGAGCTTGCGGCTGGGAGGAGGTGGCGTTCCTGGCGCCTTCACTTTGTTCCTTCGGCGCATCGGAGGCGTGCCAGGCGGGGTCATGGTGTTGACCACCAAGGGAGTCCGCGGAGGCGTGTGGCCAAAATGCCTCTGGCGGGGTGATGGGGGCAGAGAGCGGTGACCAGAGTCCAAGGGAGGGAAGAGTCCTGTAGCAGGGCTGTCAACGGTAAGCCGGTCAGCATACAAGGGGGGGGCCAAGGCCTGGGGGCTGTGGCACATGTGCTGGTTGTACTTGGACTGGACCTTAGGGCTTTGGGACAGCTGGAAACGGATCCACTGGCTGGGCTCCGGCTGGCACACCGGAGTGTTCTCCTTGCCCGATTCAGAGGTGGGCCACTGGATGGACCAGTCCTGCTTGGCCTGACTCCCTGTCAGAGGACCACAGATGGTGACAGAGATACACACTGTTAAATTCAAAGCCAATATCGCCCTACAGTGATGTATAAAATGAATGGTGGAATATGGCGTATCAAATCAAATGACTAATTCCTGCCATGCGTTTATCAAATACTAAAACATTAACCAGCTCTAATCACAGTTGCAAAAATAAATCCTGGCAGCAGGCTGTCATTTAAAACCAACAAATGTGCTCAATTAGGAGTACTAAAGAATTAGGTATGCACTTATCTGATGTGGATTCATTAGTGTGATTCAAATGCACTGATATGGAGCAGATTAAACATGAATGGATGGAAGAAAAGAAAAAAGAGAAATGGAAGAGCGCAAGGAAACAGAACAGGCCAAAGCTGCATGAATCATAATCATTATAGGCCAATTCCAAAAAAAAAAAACTAATCTCAGCTTGATGTCAAAAAAAAAAAAGGAAAATTGTGGCGTAAATCCTTGAGAGTGAGTGTTAAGAATGAGTTTTTCTGAGCACAGATGACAATGCTTTACCTCCATTACTGTGCAATTTATCCTCCTCAAGTTGTTCTTAGAATGGAAACAAAAAAAAAAGAGAAGAATATGTTTATTGATTTGGAAAAGACAGCTGAGACAGTCTGCAGCACTGCACATATCATTACATCAAGTTGTGTGTTGTAAATTGACTTCAACCAAATAATAATGATAATGTGGGTAGAATCGATCTTTGCCACGGGATGCATGAGATACTGTGTCTGCTGATTCTTTCAACGCGACAAAATTCACTGCTGAGACACATCAACACTCTTCAAAACTACCACTGACCACCAAGGCAATCATTAGGGCAAATTTCTGTCAACAACCCGGTGCTTTTTTTTTTTTTTTTTTTTTTTTTTTAGGTGTGTCATTATTTTTCCTCCCTGTGAAACTGTCTCTGAGGAAGTATGAGCATCAAAAACACAAACTTCAAACACAGTATCAACACCAGCGACATCAAATGAACCACAAATAACATCTCTTATAAAAGGCCCCAGTGGAACTGCAAAACTTGAAAAAAGAAGCCCCCGGCTTTTCCTATTCTGCAATTTTCTGAAGACAAGGCTGCGAGGAATAAAAGAGCTGGGAGGACGGCTGTTATGACACAAGGGACATCCACAGGCATCCGTCAGGGCCACGTCTCTGTGAGGGGCTTCAGGCTTTTTGTGTCACTGACCCCGAAACAGGCACGCATAAGGCCAGGGACATGCATTTGATAAGATTTTGTCGCATGGACCCCCGTGTGGGTGGGTTAATTTTGTTGAGCTGTGTGACTGCGAACAGTGAAAGTGGGGCAGATTACAGTGGTTATGTGAGTAACTGCATGCAACCTGGAATTACGGTGCAGTCACAACAGAACTGGTGGGGTGAAATGCACGAAAAAGACAGAATGGTATGAGGATGTCTACAGGTATCAGGGGGTTTTGGAAAAATAATCTTTTTCTTATTCAAATGAGCATTGCGGGTAAGTGTAAAGGTAAGAATTACATATTTGGCCTTGTGCTGAGGTCAGTTTTAGGTAGGAACATGATACTAATAGAGTTTTTTTTATGGATTTTGCTGTACAGATGCTAAAGAAAGCTATCTGGTTTCTTGTGTGGGTGTAAATGTAATAAGAGAGCAACTAGAAACTGATTTAGGTTCATTTACAACATTTTTAGGTTAAGTGTAGCACACCAGTATAAAGAAAGTATCAGGTTCAGCGGGAGATGTGGAGTTTGGAAACATCAGAAATGTTGAATTTCAAGCAGCAGAGCTTGACTAATTTTCATAAAAAAGAAATTAAAGTTGGAGGATGAAATTTGATAAAAGGTTTATGTGGAAATTAAAACCTCATTCAATCAAATTTATGACTATTTAATGACTTTTAAAGCCTAATATTTATAAAATTGAATTTAAGACATTTGAAGACTTTCTGAGGACACCCCGGGTGTGAGCTTGGGAAAACCATTTTGCAACTTTACATCATAACACTTCTCATTTGGCAAAGATGGAAGGTGAGTCTGCTAACCCTGCTCTTGTAACTTTGACCATGCGCACCAAAAGCCGAGGATGAACAAAACAACAAAAACAACAGCAACAGCAACAAAAAACAGCAGTCAGGATGAATATTCCCTATAAGTTGTGTTCATATCTGCACAATAATTCAGAGCCTTGTTTTCAACAACTTCTCAAACTGAGCGAACAGCAATATCTTGTCAAATCATCACCCCATTTACCCATTTGAATTTTACTAAAAAGGGGGAGTTTGAAAGTTTTGGTGGAACCGCTGATTAGAAGCAGGAATCCACAGAATTCACCCAATTTTGGTCACCATGTTCCAGTTCATAGGAAAAAAAAAAAAAAAAACACCAAGTGGCTCATAGTTCAGGGCAGAGACTCTCTTTGTAACCATGCTGGTTTTCATCGTCAAATAATCAGAGACTGATTTACACCTGAGCTGCAAGGTGAAAGCAATTAACGGCAATTAACTACCTGGTAGGATAGAAAACCAGCAGCGCTCAGGGATTTAGGGCACACCAGAAGATCAACAGAAATAATATCAGAGATATTTTCCATTACTTTTTGCAGAAATCTGTGATAACAAGAAATTCCCTTGCACACAACGACATCAAGTGTCATTATCTTGATTAAATATGATGCCCTGACCTGGAAAATGTGGGTAAACATGCTAATATAGGCAGTATAACTATGTGACACAGCTTCTCTTTTGCTGTTGAGAAGAATTACATGTTTCACATGCGACATAAGGCCTGAATTAAGACTCTAGTGTCTTGAATTCTCAAGAGAAATATCTAAAATTAGCTCTCAGAGATATGTCACACATTCATGAGATGCACGCAGGAGACAGTGATGTATTGCACACCTGTGGGAATGACTCCTAATCTCATGCTCAACAGGGCCTCTTGAGTTAAGCTATCGCGTCTCATGGGCTCTGTTCTGTCCCCTGCGTGGCTTTCCAAGGGCCACACTCACACACTCTGCAAATGAAGTGGTCCGCATCTCGACCCCCGGAGCCCCTTCAGAAAGATATCAAGATACAGAGAGGACGAGTGGGCCCCGAAAGAGCGCTCCTCCACAAACGTGGGAGACGATGACGAGGACGCGCTAACAAGCCCCCTTTATTAGCGGGAATGGAACCGCCAACAAGCCACTCAGAGATGTAGAAGTTCGGCTTGACCTCACATGAATCACTCAAAATCATCACCGATGCCTGAGGAGTTCACCCCATGGCGGCTTCGAGACTCGCTGATTGCTTTCGGCCTGCTCCAGAGATGCTTAATATTTGACTTATGAGGCGCCAATTTACACTGCCCATTTCAAAATTAGTACCAAGGAATAATTAGATTGGAAATGTTCATGTCGATCTGTCATCTTTCATTTAAAGTGGAAGTTTCCCTGTAGTGATTATCGCCTCGCACGGGGTAATGTTGTTTTAAAAATGCTTTTGACGGTGCTCATCAGGCTGATACCCAGAAGAAAATTCACTCCGAGAGACAGAATGAGCTTAAATCAGACTAATGTAACTGTTGCTTCAAGTAATGAGTCAATTCATCAAGCGCACTAGTATCTTAGCAACTGCTTCATCAAAATAGTAACAGGACTTGACTTCTGAATTTTCTCGCTTCAGATGATCTCACCTGGGCAAAAGTCGTGTACCGCTGGATGAGATGAAAAACATATAGGCCGCTGATGTTAGCCACTTTCAGCACCGTGATGGAGGCTGAGTGGGAGATCTCCATTAGGAAAACAATGGTTTTATAGTCTTTCACTTCATTGATCCCTGTGGGGGAAATCTTTTTTCTTGCCGTGCTGCACAGAATCAGCTACACCCCTATAGACGTGGAAGGGGCTTGCTCAAGGACACTTCAGCAGGCCAGGAGTTACCAACATGGGGGCTCGACTATTCCTAATCTGTATCTGTGAAACCACTCCTATTCTTTTCCCGAGTTAAATCTTGACTCCTAATTTGTCAGAGACTCAACTCTTTTCTTAAAGGTGCATTACGTAAGGTTTTTCCTGTACCACAGTGCAAAATCAACAACATCAGGGACGTTTTTGCTGCACCAGGTGCTGGAATTTCTGTCTTCCAAAAACCCATTTTCCAGCACATATATCTCCTTTCCCCAGCTTGCGCTTCCACCTGCACAGGGAAAGTGCAAGTGTTTATGAAAATGTGACTTTACAAGCTGCAATTATCCAAATTGCTTAAGGCACAATTTAAGTGAAGAGTGATCAGACTCAAATGACAAATGCATGAAATAACCACATCTGAGCGCTCGAGGTTTTCATAGTCAGCCCCTTTCTCGCTAATAAATTACATGCTTATTCCACGTTTTTGTCCGTGGAGGCTTAACGGTTCTTGTTCGTGTTCTTGTTTTCAATTACCGCAGGTTTGGCTTTTTTGGTCAATTACATGCGACTGCATACGCTGCACCAGAAAGCTGCTGTTTCAATTCCTTGTTCACCGACAGAGATCGGTAAAAGTCACGAATTGCCCTTTACGTTTTCCAGAAACACATCCTAAAAGTTCAGTCTTCCCATAGATAAGCATGAGCCCCAGGAGTTTAACTAAGGAGGAGTAATTTGGTTGCCACGCCATTAGTCGCTCGTCTGTGGCCTAAATAACCCCACACTGACTTTCCTATTTCAACCCAGTTAAACAATGCACCAGAAGCTTTATGACTGATTCTCCACCTCGATGATTAATGCAAATAGCTAGCACACCCGGCGCCATTAAGAGGGAATCTTAGCATGCGGTGAGGCTTTAGAGAAAGGTGGCTAACAGCCTCATAATTGGACTAATTACCTCTAGAAGTGTTGCTCTTGTGTGTTAAATGGCAGTGAAATGCCACTGGGACAGTAACCGGTCCATTTTGCTGCCACAGTAAACAGGATTTCGTGAAAGGCCATTAGATGCAGTGTCCTTATTTAATCTTGACTCGTCGAGTGGAGGGGTTGTGAATGTTCTTGCGGTGTAAGCAGTAGGACTCAAAGTTGCATTCTGCTAATTAGTTAACAGCCAATAACATGCCAGGGACCACCCAGGGCCCTGCAGAAAAAGAGGTGCTGGGGGTTCAATGAGTGTTTCCTCTGGTCTCTTTCTCCTTCCCCCATGCATCTCCTTTTCTCCCTCTCCAATCTCATGTCTTCACTTCATCCTTCCCCACCTGTCTTCACCCCTCCTTTCTTCCCTAATTTTCCTCCCATGTTATTCCATGTCCTCCTTCCCCCACTCACCCTCCTCACTCCCCTTTCCCTGCCACCCCAAATCTCTTTTCTCACATCGTTCCTCACCTCCCTCTCTCTCGTCCCTTTCCACTCTTCTCTTCTTCTTGCTGATGGCATTTGAAGCCAATTAGCTATGTGTGTGTGTGTGTGTGTGTGTGTGTGTGTGTGATGCTGTCTCAAGGCAAGGTGCGGGGACAGTCCTATTAACTATCAAAGATTACAGAGGAAAGGCGCTGAAGAGGACCTGTCGTGTTGGCCGGCACAAAAGCAACACTATTAGCTCGATCAACACAGGGAAGTGGATTCAAGAAATTCTCTATGTGAATACGTTTGTAGGCGAGTTGTGTGTGTGTGTGTGTGTGTTCATGTGTGTGTGTGTGTGTGTGCATACTTGTCTAGAGGGACTGGCTGGGTAATGTGTGTACATTGCGGCACAAAGGACCGACCGACTGCCTCTGAATTGTATGACTCATCCTCATCATTGCAACTCTTCGACTGCAATCTCGAGAGCCTATAGTGAAAAAAACGCTATTACCTTGCATTCCTTTTTGACACATTACACCACAGCATGACGTGCATTCACTTACTATATTCTCAGTTGCTCCAGTAATGTGATGCATGAGTCGTCTCGATCATTAACTATCCACTTATGTTGGCATAACTCCTGGTGACTCATATGAACTTGAATAACTTATTCCCTTTGAGAAACCAGGTGTATAAATCAGTAAAACCCACAGTCTCCTCTCATGGTGGCTTATTTCTCTCATAAAACCTGCCTGGACATTTGCAAAACCTGCCGTAATCTTTACAGAATATCAATGTAACTCATTAACAGGATCTGAATCTTGAATCTCCTCTCCTTGCTTTGCGTAGGCGTGCAAGGACACGGCGGCTCAGAGGAGCGCCGAACGCTCCTATAGCACCGTGTAATCCTTCGAATGGATGACGCCTATCACCGCACACACTCATATGCATGCACACACGGATGTTGACATGTGTACACAATGCATACACGTGCACATGTGCAAAAAAAACAAACAAAAAAAAAAAACAAGAGGTACTCTGGGGTTATGACCGTCTCCACACAACATAAGCTCCATCTGGGTTAGAATATGATCAAAACGGCTCCCCACACCCTTCTTTTCTCTTGGCTGAAAGTGCCTCTCACCACTCTATGGTGTGTTGCTGCGGTGCATTCACACATCTCCAGCCAGCCCCCCTGTTAGAGAGCCCATTAGTGGCTCTGTGTGGCCAGACCCGGCCTTTAGAGAGCTGGAGAGAGAGAGAGAGAGAGAGAGAGAGAGAGAGAGAGAGGGGAGGGGTGCAGGGATGACGTGACGAGCAGAGGGGCAGGAAAGAGAGAGAGGAAGGAAAGACAGAAAGAAAGAAAGAAAGAAAGAAAGAATGGCGACTTTCGTATCAAAAATGAGGGATTGACAGACAAACCCGTAGTATTAGGATTAGCATTAACAAATGCTCATTCACAAGCAAACCTAAAATTTTCTACCACATATAAATTTGGTCCAGACTGGAATAGAAAAAATATGACCGCATCTTAACAAGATGTTTAGTCTCCCATTCACTCTTAAAAATCTTGTTTTTCTTAAAAGAGGGTATAAATCTGCCACTGGGATGAGATAATCCCACTTGTTTCCAATGTTAATGAACTCGTTTCCAGAATTTTATTGAATTAAATTAAATTATTGTCTTGACACAAGTGGGTTGATCTTTCTTATTTTACTTGTGCACAGAAAAAATCTTGAAATCAGTGAAACTGCACTGGAACATGAGTGGGATTATCTCATCCTACTTGAGATAATCTTGTTTCAAGATTTTTCTCTGGGAACAAATATAAATAAGGCGGAATAAGGCAGATAAGTCCACTAGTATCAAGAAAACAAGGCTTGACTGAAGAAAAATCGGGCGACAAGTTGATTAGCGTTGGAAACAAGTGGGATTATTTCATCCTACTGGCAGATTTTTTCACACGCCTCAAGAAAAAGATTTTAAAACTGAATATGAACCTCATTGGTTTGTTAAGATGGAGATTTACTGCTGTTTTGAATAAGAAGTCCTAACTTGGACATTTTCAGCTGCTCAAGTCGTACCACACTGAGGCCTGGCTGGTCTGAGCCCACATGGACCGAGGCATGGGCGGCTGCGACCGCCTGACGGGCTCCGCCTGGGGACGCACGTCTGTCCGTCTCTCTGGACATGATCCGCCTCCATTCCCAATTAAATCAATGAGACAGAAAGACAGGCGGAAAGTCGGACAAGCTCACAGGAAGGAGAGCAGGTTGGAGCAGACAGACTGACAGGCAGACAGGAAGACTGACGGAGAGGTGTGAGCACTTTGAGAGGAAAACTGACAACATGCAGCACACCGCCTAACAGACAGCTCTGAGCCAAGTTTTCTAATAAAAACAACCACGTCTGACTCCACATGTCTGAGGCCTCTTGCAAAAGGCATCATTTATTCATTACAAGAAAAAAAAAAATCAAGGTTGCTTGAGGAACGGCCAAATTAAACATGTTTAGAAAAAGAACAGAACAGGTATTTAATAAAGTATAGTTTGTTGAGGAAGAAAGGAAGAAAAAAAACTACTCATCAAGTTAATTTTCTTAATGATTCAGGAGTGCATTTCATTTGAAAGGACATCTGTTGTACAACAAAGCGCGCCTGTATGTGTGTGTGTGTGTGTGTGTGTGTGTACATATGTGTGTGCTTGGGTGGGAGTAAAGGAGAAGCAGATATGTTATCAAACCTGTTTACAAAAGATTGTTACAAAGCCTTTGAGTGCTGGTTTGGTGAAGCTTTACTGCCCCCTTCTGGTGATCTTGCGCTATTGCAAAAGCTGTACACTGAGAAACAAACACTCTGTGGTCTGTAGTGCCCCCTAGTGTGCAACCATGGAACAACACTGGCGCACTTGCAGGAGTCCTGCTGTTTAAGTTTTATCAAATCCTTTCTTTTTTTTTTGTCAAAGTAGAGAAGCAGACTATATCACTAAACCAAAGCGCATTTTTCAATTCATTCTTAATTTTTTTTTCCCTAAGGAAGGAAAGGTAAGGAAAGAAAGGATGATGCATTCGGATGCACAAACAATATAAACAGTGAGAAGGAGGCATGTTAAGTGTTAACCCTGCATACCTCGCACTCAATCAGACAAGACTAACCTCCTCAACTGCTGCAAACAACAAAAACAACTGAGGGAAAAAAAGACATATCAGCATCTTCAACACATGTCAATCCTATATCCTATAAGAGGAATAGAGTGAGACAGCAGTCATCTGACTCATAAAAACAACCATCATGCCCTGAAGCATTAGTTTTCATCATTAGGTCAAGTATATGTAATGTCAGAGTTACACATTTTTACATTTTAATCGTTTCACTCATGTGGGATATCATTACACTTCACAATCTGCTCCCTAGAGGGCAACATCTACCAGCCTAAGAAGCTCCACACCTACATGACCGTTACACTCAGGACTGATCATGCTGAGGCCAGCCGCCTTTAAAAGGAAGTGATGCGAGCCATCACTGTGGCCTGGTAGATGTTTTTACTGTATGCCGCATAATAAACATTAAAAACACAGAGGGAGGAGGATCAAGTTTAACATATTTTAATTTGAGCCTCGACCAAATATGTGACTTTCTGTGCTGCATATAATATTAGTGCTGTATGTTTTGTTAAAAGTCAAAGGAAAAGCCGTCACCTACAGAAACACAAACTCCATCAGCAGGAAATCCAAAGAAAGAGACGTCACGGTCCCGCCCACGCTGTTTGATTGACAGATAATCTTTGGGAAGTGCAGCGCAAAATCACCAGAGTAATGGCTGCTTAGCATTATAGCTGTTGGGGAGGGGGGGTTAAATCCTAGATTATCACTTTAAGAAGCTTTGGAGTGCTTACATTAAAAAAAAAACAAAAAAACTTTTGTGTTCTTGATTTTACATCTGCCCAGAGAAGATCCATAACACACCTTTCTTCACCCACTACTGCCAGTACTGCAGTTCACTTTACATTTGTTTTTTATAGTCTATTTCACTAATGATATGTCAGTCATGGTTATTGCATTATTATTTTTTAAATCTTTGTCCCTTTTTAAATGGATAAGTAAGTATATTGAACTTGTTTTCTTTAAACTGATAAAACCAATACCTGATTAGGACCACAACAACCCATTTCTACACTGTGCTTTTTTTTTAAGAATATTCTGCTGATAACCATGAATACACACTATGACCTTGCCAATATGTGGACTCAAAGTTTATTTGATAAACAGAGCTCCCTTTTTAAGTTTCTTCATTGTGTCAGTGTTTAGATTCTGCCTCGCCTCTCATAAGCCTCGTTCACACTGTCCTTAAACCCTGTAGGTTCTGTTTTGAGTTTATTAGTTTACAGCGGGAAAAAATTGAAATGCTAAAGGTAGTGTATCCATCATTTTTTTTACATTTTGCATAGCTGCACAAGCTGGGCACCACAGCTCAACAACAACACTGCTGCAAACCCAGAAATACAGGTAAAAATCTATTATATGCATTTTTAAAAGAATCTCTATGGCTCAACAATAGAGAGGGAGGGAGACAACCATCACTGGCTGAGAAGTGTGAGCTGGAAGACCAGGGGCTCATTAGTTTGAATGGCAGTCTATGGAGGAGATGCTGAACAAGCAGCTTTCTTGAAAAAAAAAAAAATAAATAAAAAAGGTTCATGACATAATAAACGGACCTCGTTGTCGCTCATGCTCAACAGGACTGGCTCAAAGCTGCGTACGTGGTCCGGCCGGCCACTGCCAGCACTAAAACCCACGAGTCTTCCATCTCCGTCCTATAGAAAATCTCTCTCATGACTCTTTGTGGTTACTATGGCAACAACAAAGGCTGCCACAAAGCAGAGTGTTGTAATCTTGCAGGCATGCATCGCCTCAGTGAGCAGAAGATATATTTTTATCATATATTTTATCACTCCATGTTGTACAATTTGACCGTGTCCCTCAGTGTGAAAAGCAAAAAGTAATACCATAGAAAGTGAATGGGACAACTCATTTGATTTCTACAGATGATGCATACACCAACATGTTCTTACACATTCAACAGCGGGCGAGCCATGACCTCAGCCCTGGGCCAGCTGACCCTGCACCACAGCAGCATCAGCCCTCACTCTCTGGGGCTGCGCCGAGATATTTCCCAGAGCATGAGGCCGACTGTAGCTGGCGCAAACCGGGGTCAGCGTCAACCATGTGACAACACTCTGACCAATCAGCAGTTAGTGTGAGGCGCACTTGTGTCTGTGATGTGCTCTGTACAGACAGCCCTGGAGTCTCCTCAGCCCAGGCTAAGTAAGTGCTGTGTGAAAAGGCCAATAGAGGACTGAGTGCCACACTATTGCTTTTCTTTTTATCTTATCTTATCTTATCTTATCTAGTTAGTTAGTTAGTTATTGTCGAAGAAGCTTCCTTAAAGTGATATTCACTATTGACCATCTCAGACACTTCATTCTGTTTTAATTCTAATTCTAATCTAATCTTCTATTCTAATTTTCAAAACCATATCTCAAGCTTTGCATGTATATTTAAATATTTAGAGCAGAAATAAAAATAATAATAATAAAAAAAGAACAAATGGGCTTTATAAAGGAGGGAAAGTTCAAAACTGTTGAAGTTGCTCAATGATACACACCCTCAAGTAAGAAAAGTGAGATGTGTCTCAGACATTACTGCTTTAACTTTGGACACTCTTTGGCCCGTTGGTGGCGCTGTGGAGGGTCAATCGGTTTCTTTTTGTTGACACTGGATATCGGTGTAAAAACACAGCATTACCCAAAGGTTCATCACATTTGACCCAACCGTGTTCAAATCTGAAGGCCCTGCTGGCCTGGTGGTGTCACTGTGGTCGGTCATCAATCAGATTTATATTAAAAACAAAACAAGCAAAACAAAAAAAAAAAAAACTCCAGGATCAAAATCCAGTGATGGATCATATCAGTACGAGGTGCATGCTCTATTACAGAAGCCACCGGGGCACCCCATTTCCCCAAACTTTATCCAAAATGGGCCAAGAGAGTCAGAAATTGTGCGTCCAGTGTGACAGAAAGATAGAGCGCAATCCATTCCCCAATCTACAAAAAGTTAAATTCTGCTCTAAACAACTGTGACAACGGGGTCATGAAAACACTTGGATTGACTTTTGAAAAACCAATTCCTAAAATTCAGCTGGAACCATCCCCCAAACCCTATT
Source organism: Myripristis murdjan (assembly GCF_902150065.1). Taxonomy (NCBI): domain Eukaryota; kingdom Metazoa; phylum Chordata; class Actinopteri; order Holocentriformes; family Holocentridae; genus Myripristis; species Myripristis murdjan. The sequence continues at coordinate 29,609,004 of NC_043988.1, forward strand.
TCCAAATCATCATAATATCGCATAATATGTATATAACTACAATACTGTACAGTGTTCCTGACATCTTGATATTTGGTACAATTAAGGTGCAGTTAGGTTTTATTTGTCACTTTATATGGTTTCTTGTCAGTGTCAGTAATATTTATATTACTGACATGTTGGTGGTTTATAAACCACACACACACTCAAACACTTTTTTTTAAAATTTTGCTTCTGAGGCCGACAATCGTCTACATTGCCATACATTATTCCTGGTTTGTCTGCACACACTGGGCACAAATGCACATATCAGGGCTTGTTCTCCTCCCTTCAGTGAGAGAACTCATTTACTGCCATTACATTTTATAAAATATTAAAATCAACTTTCACGGACTTGAAAATGTCCCAAGCTGCATGATCCATCACCGTGTCCAACATAAAGCATTTTTTGTTTTTGGTGTTTTCATATGAAGTGCTGCCTTATTTTACACTCTGCTTACTGCCAGTCACCTGACACCAACGGGATGAAACAGAAACCTGTGCCAGGAAATATCACAATACCTCAAAACCATGTCGCCTCACAAAATTTAGTCTTGTTTACATGACATTTCGGTCGGGGACTCTGTCAGCCAGTTCACTGCAAACTAGGGGTGAAACAATGAAGTTTGAAAAAATGGTCCAAAGGGAGTAAATGTTAACACACCTAATTACATACAGCTCACACTGAAGAATAACTAGGGCAATGTAAATTAGAGATAGACTCAAGTAAAGAGGCTACAGCAAAGTGACAATGGTGTTCTCCTTTAAGGACATCTGGGGAAGGATGAAGGGTTTTGTGTGTGTGTGTGTGTGTGTGTGTGTGTGTGTGTGTGTGTGTGTGTGTGTGTGCGTGTGTAAGCCACCTACCGAGCTGGTGGGCCTTACTGAGGCAGGAGAGGGAGGCGTTGAGCCGGGCACACTCCTCCTCATTGGCACCAAACTTCTGCAGCACCTCACACACCTGCTCCTCACTCATCTCCAACAAGCCCTCCAGGGTCACCTCACCTGGGCTTATCTCCTGGAAGACACACACACACAAATACACACACACACACACATTAGTGCAAGCATGACATGCGTGCTCATGCGCAGAGGGACTCACAGTCTCTGCAGTTCATCAAGATTATACATTTATACATGAAACCAGGAAAGTTTCAGCTGTACTCAGCAACTTTACACATTGGTGGCCCTAAATGCCAGTGAGGGGTGTGAAAATTGTAAATTTTTTTTCAGTGTCAATGCTTTATTGATAGTTCAAAGTGGTGCAATTTAAACTCAGGGCATCACAGATACGTGGTATGCACTTTGGCCAACAAGGGTACAAGGCTCAGATGAAATTAAAGGAAAATTTCAATCTAAAAGTCTTTAACACTCTCTTAAAACAGGAATTGGTGATATATCTTTTCTCTCTGGTGGTAAAAAGTTTTTTTAAAAAATGTGTTCAAAAAAAGTGTGTTAATGAATTTTAGGGCACATTTTAACTTAAAAAGAAAAAAAAAAACACTTCAAATCCCAGAAATCATATGGCATTATGTGATGTTTTATACCAAAAACAGACCAAAAAAAAAGGCCAGCTTTATTAAGCACTCACCCGCTGCTGTTTAGTTGATTGTTTGAATTCTGCTATCAAATTTTGATTTGTACTATAACTTTAGTGTGAAGAAGAGTCCATACTCAAGACTGGAATTTTAATTTGGGCTAACAGGTCTCAATTTGTTTTGGGTGCATTTTTACATCAAATTATCGTCTTACCTGTGTGACCTCTTTCCTCATGTTGACGATGCGGAACCAGTGGCCAAGGCGAGGGAAGTCCTCCAGCTCAGCACTGCGCTCCTCTAAGGCCACTTTGCACTTAAAGGACAGCTGGCGGCTGAAGTACTTCACCAGCTTCCCCTGAGAAGGAGGACAGACACGGTGAGAGAGGGGGAGAGAGGGAAGGAGGGAGAGCCCGTGAAACTTTTTCTCACTCATAACCAAATGTTTGCAGTTTATTTTGCTTAATAAGCCGACTGCAATTCATTCCAAACCACATGGATGCAGCTTTTTCTTTAACCAAAATGATATTTTGATGATATGAACATGACATTGCTTTGAATACAGTCAAAAGTGCATGAAGAATGCATTATTTTTGTTAAAAGTGCAGCTTTTAGATACAGCATCAAAACTCCTAGCCAAATACTAAAAAAAAAAAAAAAAAAAAACTCACAGGCTAACTTGTTTCACTTCATGTTTTACATATTTTAATATATTACCATATATATTATAGACAGTAAAACAAGAGACTTCTTTTTGTCTTGGTAACCTGTCCCAAACAGCCGCCTTTGGTTTTTATCACAAGCAAATGAAGATGCAAATAAAGATGCAATCAATGAGGAAAGCAGCTGCAAATTCCTCGACAACCGAGTAAGATAAAAATGGCATGGAATAAAAATCTAAGTCCACAGCAGCCCAGTGCGAGCAGAAGCTGCTGCACAACAGTCAGAGGTATTGATCCCTATCGAGTAAACAGCAGCATACAAAACAAAAAAGGCAGTAACTTCAGTTTTGGATGAAAATTAGATTTTTTTTATGTCTAATTCTGGTTATATATACAAACAAACATATATCCTGGCTATACTCCTTGATATCATTTGATGGAGTCTCTGTCTTTCTATAAATAGACCACTTAACAGAATATTCACACCTACAGATAAAACTGTCAACCAGCAAAAAAAAAAAAAAAAAAAAAAAGGTTTGAGGTGTGACTGCCAGTTTGCCTGTTTGCCTGAACAGCAGGTTACATCCAATATAGGTGAAACAAATGATGACTCGAATTGTAACAGTGAGTAATGGTGCTTACAGGGGCTGGATTCACTTCAATACTAAAGAAAAAAAAAATTATTGAAATGAAAAGTCTCAAATTAATATGCTCTTGATTTATTCCTTAACTTTAAGAAAACCCTTCACCTGTACAGTAAAAGGGCAAGCCTCTAGTTTTGATTTATTTAAACAAACTTCAAACAGGTTATGGTGAAAAGTCTTCATAGGTTTCTATATATCTAACATTAATATACATTTTTATTTTATGACCATGTTTGTTGAAAGCAAGCTAGTGTGATTTTTACATTTAAAAAAATAAAGGTTTTGGCAAATAACAGAAAGCAGTGTCACACATATGCATGAACAATCCATGCACTTTTTACAAATTACACATCTAAAATGGAAATTCACACAATCGTAACTTTGACCAGCTCAGGCAAATCTCAGCAAAATGCACAATCAATCAGTGATTTTTCATTTTTTTTCTTTTTTCTTTTCTTTTCTTTTTTTTTTTTTTAAGTCAGAAGGGTACTGCAAGTCATCCCGTTAGTCTGTAGGGACTGAAACTGGTGGTGAGGTTAGATGTTGCAAGATGAAATGTTGTGGCGCTAAATGTAGACATATTATCCAGAAAATGCAAGCAGGACTGTTGTCAAAACTACAGTAAGACTGAGTTCAAGTCAAGACAAAACACTTAATTAACACTATGCAGCTTACGAAATGAAAAAAAAAAAAAAAAAAAAAGAGTAACAGAAAGTACATGCAGGATACATTTTCTTTACCCCTCAACATCAAACTCAATTGACTTGGCAGCCCTGATGAGATTATAATACATTTATTATTTGCGTGTTAGAATATCCTAAGTGGAGCTGGCTCACATCTCACATAATATAAATTTTTCAGAAGTAGAAAATAATTCATGGAAAAAAATATATATATATGTTTTGTGATTCACACATGTAAAAGCCCAACTGGAGACAAGAGTTGGAAAATTGTTAAAATCACATCGTCCCTGTGAAATACAAATTTAAATAGATAAAATAAATAGGTTAATTTAATTGTGAACTTACTAAATGTATTTCCAATGGGATGCAGAATACATTGTGAGTATGTTTACATGCACACTAATGTTTAATCTGATTATGGCAATACTGTGAGTGGAGCGTTTGTCACATAAACATCTCAGTCCTGTGAAGACATGATCAGCGTTGCATAAGCCCAGGAACAATTCAGCTGTCATGTAAGCAACTCCGGTTTCATTCAGGCTTTTTTAAACGTGTGGAGGCAAAAGTGACGTCCCTTCGCACAAATGATAATGTGACAAGCGGTGATGGAAAAAGCCAATCATTTCTTTTGAGGGACTGCCCATTTCATTCTGCACCAAATGAATGAAATGAGAAATATGACAAAATGTTCAGGCTTATTTTATTTATTTATTTATTGGTATTGACAGCAGGAAGTCACTGTGTCACTGCTGCGAGTAAACGAACCAACTATCAAATAAATCCATGTAAACATCGATAACTGAGGGAAATTGTGTTACTTTGAACCATGTAAAGACTTTAACCGTAATAATGTAATAACTCACAGCAACTGGAGTATTGATTTTGTTTCAATGTGTCCAGTGACTCATCATGAAACTAACTTCAACAAAGTTTTTTTTTTTTTTTTACATTATGTACAACATTGCATCCCCTCTATAGCATTGTCATGACAGCATTACATCCATTACATCCATCCTTATTTCCTTGTTAACAAAAAGCAATTTATTGCTCTTAAAGCACTGCCAGTACTGCTCTGGAAGCTGGAGAACGCGCTGACCTCGCAGTGAACCTCTGGTTAAATGTAGAAACACTTTGGTGCAACCGCATCATACTTTTAAGGACTGGATGATCCACAGTGTAAATGGAGTAAAAAAAAAAATAAAAAAAAAAAAAGGGAGAATGACAGCAAGAAGACAGTGAAGAGAAGAAGACGAAGTGCTTGTTTAAATCGGGCTGAGTTCAGTCTAGTGTCAAGGGTCAGATGCCGAGTACTATGTTTGTTCACGGGCGAAAATAGCAAACTAACAGAGGGACTTATCATGTGAAAGAAAAACATCCTAAAGATAGAAGAATTCGTTGTTTTTAATGCTTGTTTGAATACGGCTAAGGTCACTTAAGTGTCAAAGTTCACATCTAGAGAATTAAATTCATTCAAGGGCCACGGTGGTGGACGCAGCATGGATTTATAATAGAGGTCTATAACATGTCACTCCCAAATCCATGTTGTGAAGCGATAATTCTCACCTTAAGCTGCACCAAGATGATCATGGCAACACTATTAGGTGATAAAAAAAAAAGTGCTAGGGGTTGTCCTGTCCTGAATTAATGATTTATTATGCTTAGTAACTTTACTGTATGTCCCATCATGCATTTTAGGAGAGACAGATGAGCCTCTCTGGTGGTATGGTACTTCTTGCAGGGGAAAACTTTCATTTGGAGAGGCTGAAGTGTGATAAAGCACACTTCAGAATCACGTGGAGGCCTGCTCCCGTGACTACATGACCTCAATCGTTTTCAAAACTCCTCCTGAATCAGCTCATCTCAAAGAGAGCGATGCATGATTGCAGCAGATCAATCAGGGCCAGGAATGTTTCTTAGTGACGCTGCCGACTCACACAGCGACATACAGAACAACAAAGCTGAAATCTGTGACTTTCTGCGCTCCACGGTGAGGAACTACAAGAAATATGGGGGGCCATCTCACGTGTTGTGAAGTGAAAATGTCACAACACAAAGGTAACACTAAAGTGAGTACATTATTTACTGAAGAGTTGAAATTTGAAACTAAAATAGCATGGGATGATGGTGTTAATATATTGCAGGACAGGGTATTGGCACAATGCATTGCACTACACTATAGACTTGACCAAAAATGTATAAATAGAGCTTGAACACAACCTACTACATAATAGCAAAGCAGACTAATTAAAAGTACATCATATAATAAATCATGTGACAAACTGCAAAATTCCCCATTACAATTCATTAACACAGAATTGGCACAATGCATACTTACTTAGCACAGTGCACTAAGATGTATTTCTCGTTTCGTCATATGAAAATGCATTAACAATACATATCAATAGATGGGGCTAGCCAGAGAATCGATGCAGGATTGTGGAAAATAATACCATCTCTGATTTGTTATTTTGATTTTTTTGTACAGCTCTAATATGTCTAATATGACTGCAGCTAGAGCCTTTATGATTGATCAATTTGGTTTGTAGTGTAACAGCTCTGTTTTGAACACGCTTTATTGGCACTGTCAACCAGGACAGGTGCAGCCCGATGAGCCGACTAATACTAGCACTATTTCGACATCATCGATTGTTTAACACACACCATCATACAAATGGATTCATAGTGATATATTAATTTTGAAAATAAAAATACAAATACAAATTGCAGCTGTCAGTACATACTATCAGGACCTGTGCAGCACAGTGTAAGACATACAACAGACACAATAACAGGTATACTACTCTATACATAAATACACTCAGCAGCCACTTTATCAGATCCACCTGTACAGTCTAATGCAGTTCAGTGCAGCAGGTCTGCCATTAATTCTACCTTTTCAGAAAGTTTATAATGTTCAATCTTTTGTGCAGAATGTGTAAATTTAATTCTACGTTTATTATTGAGGTTGTAGTTTGCAGAGGTCTTGCACTGGACTACATTATAATGAAACGTGTTTCTAATTTTTTGTCCTCCCTATTTTGTGTACATGAGGGGGACAGAATACTGGAAACAGCTCTCAATAAAATGCAGTCCAGTACAACAGCAGCACTAACTATGACATAAACATAGAACCAAATGAACACCTCTATTACTGTGACAAAAAGACAACCTGAGCATTATAGGTATCAGCAAAGTCAACTTTATGGCACAACAGTTGTATTGGATTGTATTAGAGTGTACAGGTGGACCTAATAAGCTGGCCACTGAGTGTATATATATGCAAATGAGGCATCAAAGAATTCAGGACAAAAGTCTGCAGGCCTGGTATCTTTTATTGTTTAAACCATGTCCCGAATAAGACAAAGGAACACAATTCACAGAAAACCTAAATAATGCAGCAACACAAAACAAGCGAGCAGCAAAACACTGCTGGGCACAAACACAATCATTTGATTGATAGCTAATTGTGGGAGTAGCACTACCCAAGATGGGATGTTTGTCAGTTACTTCGGTTGCACACTGGCATGTGTCAAGTTAATACCATAGAAACAGAGCTGGATCCATTTAGGTGGTTAAAGCATATTTCTGGCCACTTTCAACCTGGACCCAATTTCCCATCTTTTATTTTTTCTATCATACTGATCAAGATGAAAATGTTGCCAATTTGTTTCTCTGTTGAGCTACTTGCATCTTGCTTGTCTGGGCATGCTGCACCCCAGTACAGTGTCTACTTCAATATACTGATGCTCATTCTATAATTGCACATGTATTCTGTTTCTTACTTTTTTAAAAATGAACTGATAACTTACACTTTTGATTTTTCACTACTGTACCCAGCGCTACACACAGACAACACCAGACAGCAGCAGCCAGTAAAGAGTAAACAAGGAAGTGATAGACTAGAGCAATGGCCGAGGTGGCATCAACGTGGCTGAGTTCAGATAATTTAATTTACATCTCATATTAGTAATTGATAGGTGGATCGGTGCATGTCTTTGGTGGTTCTGTGGTTAATTTTCAGGGCTTCCGTTGGCTTGCAGGAATGTAACAGAGAGCCACACATCGCAGAGTGAAACAATAATCAAGATTTTGCACAGGATCCACTGGCATGATGGAAAACAATGACAAAACGGGGTCTGGGCTGAAAGCAGACAACGTTTTGCTTTAAGAGTTTAGGATGACGCACGGATGGCCTCATTCCAAATATACACCTACAAAATATACATCATTGATACTAACTTCTATAGCTCCTAGAAATTTGGACTATGCTGGCCTACATCAGTGCATACCCAAGATGAAACCAGTGGAGGAGGGATTGGCATGCAACCTCCGAATGCAGAAACCCTACAACGGCTGCCCACGGCTGCTAACGCTCTGCTCAAAACAGTGACTGCCCAGTCCACACCTACAGAGAAACAGGCATTTATTTACCCTTGATAAATGCGCCGACTTCTTCCAGCACACTGACGTACTAAAGCTTCCTAGTTACTTGTGAGCGGCCCCTCTCATATTTTTTTTTATGCCACAAGTTGCACAGAATATACTATATATCCAGAGATTCATTTGAGAGTTTATGCCACCAATGCAGCAAGCTTCTTTTAACCAAAATAAACAAGACAACAAGTGCAACATATTCCATCTAAGACTGAACTATTATTCTAAATAAATGCCTTTACCTCGGTCAAGGTGTGTGGGTGTGAGGGAGAAAGTGAGACAGAGGGTCACAGAGAGAGACAGAGAGTTTATATGTGCAGGCTATTTGTGTCATGCGCTGTTCCCTGCTCCCTGTGTGTCACTATTTATCAATACTGAAAATATCAATATATCAGCTGTGTCTCGGCACTTGAGTCGTTAAGACAAGCGTCTGCACAATTATTGCAAATGAAGAATAAAATGAGTGATTCTGATTTGGTGAGACTGAAATGTGGAGGATGAGAGAGAGAGAGAGAGAGAGAGAGAGAGAGAGAGAGAGAGAGTAATGGAAAAGTCAATACAGTATTTCTATCATCAAGGAAGTCCCTCTTGTATCTTTTTTGTATCTAAAGTGAACACAATCATCTCTAAATTATTAATCCTGTATTTGTAATATCCCTTTTGGGTTGTATCTTTGTACTAGTATTTTTAGTAAGTGCATGGGACAGCAAGCGAAAGAAATGTAAAGTAACCAAAATAACTAACAATAGCAACTGTGCAATAAGGATGTAGCTGTCCAAGGTCCTGAAAACAGTGTGCCACATTTTCAATAGCAATACACCCGGCAAAACATCCGTAAACAAAGGTAAACAACCTTCTGTTTGTGAGGTCTAAGGTATGAAACTTTGACACTCTTCAGATAAGCTCCCCTGTCCATGTGCTCTTATGGGCCTTGACAAAAAAACAAAACTATCCATCACAATGCCAACAACACTTTTTCAAGGCACATGAGTGTATAACTGTGCAAATACAGATTTTTTTTCTACCTATTTTTCCAAATTTCACAAAGATAGAATCATGGTGCAGTACATACCAGATACATAATTGGATATATTTGCTGCAGTACATGCAGCATAGAAGTATCTCTGACCAAATACCTCAATATCATTATTGTGATGCTACTATTGGTGCTTTGGTGATATATTTACTAAGATATTTTTGAATAGGAGTCCTTAGTCCTGTGGATGATGACCAAAAAGGTGGGGGTAAATAACAGAACAGCTACAACAGTCTGATAAATTCAGAAAACTGCATCCTTTTTACAGTAAAGCAGCCTTTAAAACCAGAAAAGACAACTCTTGTGCCATATCATAATATTATGGTATCTACATCATAACATTGATTTAATATCACTATTGCTCAACCCCATAAGTAGTCATGAGGAAATAAATTTAAATTACTATACACAACATCAATCATGTTAGTAAGTACCATCACTTAACCATGTGGGGAGTCATCGCCTGGTTTGAAACTAGTTAGTTAGGCTGCTGATGTTCCAAGACCATGAATGACATAAATGAATGAAAAAAGAAGCTATTAGCACTTTTATTTTTATTTATATTTTGGTCAGAGTTCCCTTCATTCAAATTTGCCGGTCACTGATTTGTGCTTTGGAAAACTCTGCTCCTTTGGCAATGATAATGATAATTAACCAATGAGATTATTATATAATGAGATTATTTTTTTCCTACAGAGCCGCTGCATGTACTGTAACTAAAAATCCATTCTGTCCTCCCCTGGTTTTGAACCCATATGCAATGTGGGCAGTGTGGCAGTATCGTAGCTACACTGCAACTGGAGCTATTTCAAGCTAATTTAAGTTAGTTCTAAAGATACACGTTAGTATTTCATTTAAAACAAAAGTTAAACTGATCTTGTTACAGCTGCTGCGCTCATTCCTCCAAATTCAGAGCAGCTAAGTACTTAAGAGTATCTCAATTAAGGTTCATAAATTTAGCTGACTTAACTGACTTCTACTATGTAACAAAACACTGTAGCAGCTTCTAATTGCAATTTCCCTGGCATATTTCTTTAGATGCAGCTTCATAAAACAGTGCCTCTCAACTGGTGTTACAAGACCAAAATTTAGCCTTGTTTTAAAGGTTGTAACACAATGTATAAATCAACAACCATGAGATTTTATATGGGCAAACTAAACTCAGAGAGAAAGAGGAATCATGTAGGCCACAACCAAGGTTATGATATTGTAACCCTAGTTCTATAAGCACAGATAGAGCCCTCTGCTTGACTCTTTGAGGAATAGCTCTCTCCAATCATACACACAGACTTGGCCAAGGCCAGGACATGCCTACAAGTGTGTGCATACTCCAACCCGTACACTCTTCAGCGAGCAGCATGGGAGCAGCAAGGTCCATAAGTAGCGGGCTCTGCCTGTGCTTATAGAACTAGGGTTACAATATCGTAACCTTTGCTCCATCTCACACAGGCTCCTTCCTCTACTGGACTCTTGGGGTACTGTAGGTGGAACACAATGAATAAACACCCTGACGCAACATTGTAATCAGACAACAACCTTACTACCACCCTGATCAACCTCGCCATACTTCTGCTTTATTGTAATCTGTTAAGTGGAACAATGGAGGGGCGCTATCTGTCCCAAGTTAGACATGTAATATATAAAACTCAAGGGATGGACAAGCCTAACCTTATAGGGGTCAAAAGCCATGTCAGAGACCCCTGAGGAGTGATGGTTCAAATCTGGAATTCCAGAAACGTAAGTGCAGAATGCACACCTGACTAGCAGGAAATATTAATCAGCTTTAAGTAGTTTTGATGCTAGTTTTTGATGCTATTACATAAGCCATTACACATCCTGTTCTCTTCTTGTGTTCTGCTTCTTTTCTTGTGTTCAGAGCTAAAGCCTCCATTGTGTTATTATGTACAGCCATTATGCAAGGCTGTACATAGGTGTAATTTTGCCGCCCTTTCTCTTGCATGGGGTAGAGGACAAAATGCATCCAGCTGTAATGTTCTCAACCTAGGCACGCTCCTTACGCTCTTAGGAACAAAGTATGGGGTTCAGTCTGAGAGTAGCACCACTCAGGTCACCATGAAGCAGCATGACGCTGGGGTGAACTGGCTGAGGTTAGTGCAAGCAGTAAAGCCATCTTGAGTGACAGTGCCTTCATGACTCCATGAAAGTAAGTGTCCTACAAGTCAGCGGTGGTGAAACAGTCGCCTGGTTGCCTGGTCCAGCTGCATGCCCAGCCAAAATATCTTGTCAAGATACTCCAGCATATCTCTATCTTGAGCCAACCAGCAGAGTTAGAAATATAAAGGGCAACGAGGGCCTCCTCGAGACAGGACACACCCGGGCAGGAAGCATTTGTGTAGCCCTAAATGGAGGATGTACCACAGTGGTGCTCCATGGTGCACGATGGTTGAGGCATCGGAGAAGTGCCAGCTGAGAGCTGCCAGCTGGTTCAGGAGATGTCACTTCTAGATTGGCGACAGGGGTCTCCAGCTCGCTGTCATCACACTGGAGCTCCAGCTCAACACTGAAGTGGTGGAATGGTCCCACCACTGCTGCTGTCTAATGTCAGGAAGTGCTCGCCAAGCTGCGCAGGGCAGCTCTGTCATCACATCCAGCTCAGCATTATCCAGATGCATTCAGCATCTGGATAATCAGTGGGAGTGAGGGTCAGTAGTGGCGATCAAGCCAGGGAAAGATGGGGACTTGGACTGGTTTCCAAAGGCGACTCGATTCCTATGGAGCAGATCTTCAGCTCAGTGAACGGTCGTCTTGCCGTTTGCTGAAGAAAAAAGGATGATGGCTGCTGGAGACACAGCCTTATACACTATGTGGGGTGTGCACACACTCATAGGCATGTCCTGATTGGCTGACCATACGTATGATACCCAAAGAGTCCAGTAGAGGGCAGAGCCCATGTGAGTTGGAACTAATCTTACTTTAATTATGTATGATTGGTGGCTGTAGTTTTGAAAAAAAAAAAAAAAGAATATATTACTATTCATTAAAATCATATTCCTCAACTTGAAGCCTGAAAATTATCTCTAAAATGAGACTTCATGATCTCATGGTTTCCTGAAACTTCAGTTCCAGTAAACCCAGAAACAGCATGGTTTCCACAAAAATAGCTGAAAACAGGCAAGAGATTGGAGGAATTAGCGCTATGTGATCAATGCCAGGCCAATAAAACTTTCAATCATACAAAACAGTGCAGTTCTACAAACCACACAAGCACACAAACAGCAAAGTACAAATCGTTGTTGCCATTATAATAATGAAAAGTGCTCCCCGAAGTTTCACAACAACAACAACAACAGACAAGCTGCATCTTAAAAAAGAGTAGTGATGGACAAATTTAGCCAATTTGGCCTCACTGTGTTTAACCTTGCCTGCCACAGTGGATGAACTCTTATTTTAACCATCAAACTTTTTATGACTGAGATCTTCTGGCTCTGTGAAGGATAATATCTTAATATCTTAAATTTCCACCTCGGAAACAAGAAAATAGCTGAAGCTCCATGCTGCACAGAGTTTGTCCATGTATCTTAACTCCAAAACCACCAACAAAGTTTGTTTTCACGTTGTTTGCCTGCATGTTCCATTGACTACCAGGTGTGTGGTCTCTGTGAAGGTCTTCAAAAAAATATATGTTTATTGCCAAGATGATGGGTATAATGCTTCCACCCTAAACTGTGACTCTAGGCCTATAATGATATGGGGTGTTTTTCTTGTTAAGCTTTTTGGTTAAGGTAAAGGCAGCACTCAACACTTCCTACATATTGTGTCTGGGGCATAATCTGAGTCCATTAACTTAATGATTATGGTGGAAAACAGAGACGTCATTGCAGAATCCCCCATACGCTCTCAATGAAGATCATGCCAGGTTAATGAGAGAGATTTTGCTTATGGGTGACGTCATTGTGATGCTGATCAAAACCCCTGGTGGACAACTCATCTGTTGTTGAGGCAGTAAAAGAGCTGTCATCCTGGAAAACTACTCACGAGATTTGAGGAAAGCTACATGCTTGTACTTGTGAATTAACTGCCAACTCTGTATTTTCCACTGAGTTTTTTTTTTTTTCATTCTTTATTACTGTTTTTGCTGTTGAAGGCTCTTTATTTTGTCTGTTTTTAGATTTGTTTTTCTTACATCATCATTGGTTATATTTATTTGGTTTTATAAAGTTATTACATTTTGTGATTGACAGTTTTTAGAAAGGCAATCAGCTCACAAACCCCTCTCCTGACCTTCTTTTCCATTTTAGTGATAGTATGTGCTTAAAAAATCACAATAAATTAGGTGATATGTATAAACAACAGTAAAGTACAAAATAAGTTCCTCCCTATAGCCCAAGAGATAATTAAATCCTGGGTATTGGTAAAATGTGATATAAGGAGGGTTGTAGCCTAAACTTACAATCACAGGAGATGCAGTATCATTTTGTCCAGTGGGCCTACAGATAACAGCAGAGTTGCACATGCATACTGTAGGAAAAAGCCTTCAATCTGTATGAATTCTTGATTTTTTTTCCTCCAAAATATAGTCAAGTTCTCTGATAGTGTTATAGTGCTGGTAGCATGGCTGAGATATGGCATTAAACCCCAGATACACAGAGATGTTATTGGTGCACCATTTAAAATCAGTAAAAGTCAAGTTAGCTGCATAAAACAATCCTGACTTTGAGAGAAGAAGAAGAAAAATCCTGTCTTGAGTTATCAAAATAACCAGTTAAACAAAAGCTCTATTGTAAGTCAACATTATAGGTGTTATGCAGCAAGAGAGAGAGAGAGAGAGAGAGAGAGAGAGAGAGAGAGAGAGAGAGAGAGAGAGAGAGAGTCCATTTGAAACCACCTGTCTCACCTCACTGCCAGCAACTTGCTGAGATGGACACATAGTGTGGGTGATAAACACAAAACCCCGACCCCCACCCCTCACAAATTCCTGCACTGTCCATATTATTTCCCTATATTACATTCCCATAATATTCCTAAGGGGCTCTGTAATGTATCTGTGGGACTCAGTGGTGATTTTACAGTGGCCTTTGTGAGCTTGTGCTAATTTTTGTCTCCTATGGAACTAAAGCACAACATTCTCATTATATCCCCATATGGGACCTGGGGACGCAGAGCCCATCTGTGCCACACACAGGTATTCAATAGCACGTTTACAGTGGTCCCATCCAATTAAATGGTTTTCTGTCTTATCCAATTTCCTACCCAGTGGTATCACCCTATAATATTCCAAATAGTTACTTTACACTGGTCTTATCTCACTTCATACATTTTTACCTCCTATGGTATAACATTCCTACAATAGTCCTACAGTGACTTACAGTAGAGTGTGTGTGGCAGTGTACTGAATTTAGTTTACAGTGACCTTGTCGCACTTTATAGTATTTTTGTAGGCTATGTCCTGTGATAACACTTTAATCCCATAGGGATTTATGGACTTAAAAGTGTGTCTGCGGTATACACACAGGTATCCAATCGTGAGTTCACAGAGCTCTTATCGCACTTAGGGCTCATTTTAACTCCTATGGCATCACTAAGACTCCAATGATGCTCCCAGTTTCGAAATTAGTGATGACATCTGATGTTTAGTGATGTTGATGTCCTTATAACATTCGTGATGGGATTACTCTGGCTCTTTTCGTTCGAGGCTGGTTTAAGTGGTCTCAAAACGGACAGCACCTAATGTGGTTTGATATCACAACCACAACACCGGGATATCATGGCCATTACGTAACGCAATTTACGGAATACCCCGTGGGCCAATTAAACGGATAACGATATTTTGAAACAATTTCAGTAATCTACCCGCCTTGCATAACAGCAGGGCCTGGATGCGGTGTGAGGACAGATGCGCAGGCAGGAATATTGGTAATGGATTGTAAACATGGGCTGCCTATAGGCCTCGGCTCTCTCACAGATATTATTCTGATGGAGAAGAGCCACCTTCTCTCCCCGCCACCTGCAGAATGCGCAAGCCTGTAACAGCCCACTGCAGCCCCGTAGCTTCTTGATTTATAGCACTGCACAAAACAGATAGCAGCAGGCTTTAACAAAAAAAAAAAAATGTTGCATCTTGTTGCAATGGCACAGCCGAGCGCAGAAAAGCAGCTTTTCTTACAAAAAAAAAGAGGCACTGAAAAATATGCACAGTGGCCTAGAAAGAAATGACAGACGATGACAGCCCCATATTGATTTTGATGAAGATGCATAAGAGGATTTCAGTCATTCTGCTGAAAGGGTGCTTACCTCCAGCGTTCGTATCTCTTTTTGTGTCAAGTCGTTGGATGTGGCACATTTGGTCCGTAAACCCTCCAAACTAGAAATGCTTATGTCTATCATATTTTGCACCAACTCGCACTGCTGCAAGGCTTTTTGCAAACTAAGATGCTGCTCTTCGCTTTTTGTCATCTCCTCGTCCATAGTTTGCGAGCAGTGGTCGTTTTTTTTTTTTTTTTTTTTTTTTTATTTGCACTTTTGAAAAAAAAAATCAGAAAAGAAACGTGGACAGCTCCACGGAATAGAACAACCTGCAAAACGCCATGAAACGAGCAATGATAGTGTAGGTTTATTTGAGCCGTGAGAGAGGCGACTCCATTGCAACAACAGTCCTCGTAGTTCCTGCTGTTTCATCAAGGTGTCTCTGATTGTAGGCTATATCAAACACAATATGAAGATGCTGAGCAGAAATACAGTCTGAGCACGGCTTGCCACAGCATCCATTGAGTGTCTCTCCGTCTCAGATGGATGTTTTTGTTTAGAAAAAAAAAAAAAAAAAAAAAAAAATCAGCTGTTCACCGCATCAGTCACTAAACACATCGGGAAAAGCCTGGTCATTTTAAAGGTGCTGATGTGTGGATTGGATGCAGGTACTCCCCGTCTCCCTTGGCAGCAGCTGCATCCCGGTTCGCTCCCACCACACCGACATGTTTCCTGTCAATCAAATCCACAGCAACAGCATCGCATCGCCCAGACTCCGCCGTGAACGGCCGCTCTCGCGAGATTTGCGGCAAGTGCGGTGAGCTCACCCGTTTCAACTAAAAAACTGTACCCGCCAGGCCTGGATCAAGAGCCAAACTAACTGCGTTCACATGTCCAAAGCATGAAAAAAAAAAAAAAAAGTGGGTTTCTGGAATGTATGACTTTACTTGTCATTTACTTATACACACAGGCAGACACGTATGCGCACGCACAGGCAAATAATAAATCTATTTCTATATCAACTTGTAGCCTTTTTCTATTTATCATACCTAATATGTTTCATATTCTCATAATCTTCCCATGGCATATTATTTTGTATACTTCTAAAATTCATTTTAATGTGTTTTGCTTTTATTGTGTGTTTTATGGTAGGCTACGTTTGTACACATTTGAGCATCATTTCAACAATATTGATAAAGGTATCTCATTCAGTGAAATGCATCACTTTGCAGTCATTTATGCAGTTAAAACAAACAGAAAAGCAATTTTCTCCGGCAGACAAAGTTAATACATCCCTACTTTTATCATCCCATCAAATGGCAAAAACTTGAATTAGGTTTGGTGGTTAGAAGATCATTAGGCGGGATGCATGCTGGGTGTTATGTAAAGATCAGAAACAGACACATCATGCCAAGATTGCAATTTGAAGTCATTTGATCCACTGTTGGGAAGATACAGAAAATTCAAGACCACCAGCAAGACATCACACGCCAGGCATCCCACCGATTTAAGTCCAAGGGTTGGCTAAAGATGCTTTAAGTTTCTAAGAATCCCATAGTAACATCGAGGAATATCAACACAACCTTCACCACAATCAGTGCTTATGTGCATGAGTTCAAAGGGGAATTACACCTAGTTTTGGAATACTGTACATGTCATTTTGTTCAGTAGGTGTTTGTGTGCTTGCTAAAAATCAGAGAGGAAACACTTGAATGTGCAGCATCACTGTGTAAATCAGGGGCTCTGTAGACAACGATGGGGGTTGTAACTTTGTGCAAAAAAATGAAAAATAAGTTCACATTCTAGCATTGCAAACAGACCAGGCACGGAGCTGAATTATGGAGCAGATTTTACTTCTCGTTTGGTTTCAGTGGCTCACAGAATAAGCCTCATGGGTCAGAGTGGTGTCAGATTTTACGTCACAAGTTCACGGCGTAGTTCTTGTTTTAGGAAGGAGTGGTTCATGTTCACAAGTACTTACTGAACTGTCCCGGTGCACAGACATATCACCACAGAGCTTCTATTTCTATGTATGTAACATGAATTATTAAAATGGGCGTCACTCCCCTTTATTTTTCCTTGCAAAGAAACTGCTTCCCTGTTGTTTTTGTTGAATAAATGACAGCAAGTATTTTCTTAGCCCCGTTTATTGAATAACTTTAACTTTGCCTGTCAGTAGCTCGGGAAAAAATTGTGATTTGTGATATTGGATTATATAAATACAGTTGACTTGACTTGAAAACTAAACTAAACTTCAATTATAGATTTATACACTCAAATGCAACACAATGTGCTGCACAGTTAAACAAAACAGAGCATTACAGAGGGAAAAAAGACAATAGAGTCCCATACCTCTATGCCAATAAAACAGATTACATTTGAGCATAATGACCTTCTATACCTGTGGCCTGTGGATGTAGTATAAAATGACTGCCTATACCTCTATACCTAATATTACTCATGCAGTAGCACAGTATAAAAACAACATTGTATATCTGTACAAATCTCAGGTTAATAAATAAATAGATGAACAACAAAGAGTGGAAAAACAGTAATAATAAATTACATAAAATCACATAGTAAAATCACATACTTAGTTCTTCTAGTATCATATAACTAATTTTTCCCAGCTCTGGGGCACGTAGACATACACACATATTGTCTATTTTGTTAGGCCACTTATGTGCTCACTTTACTAGTGCACAGTGGACTGATGATAGCTCATGGTGATGTTATTCTTCATCATGTCCTTACAAAAAAAAGACAAAAAAAAAAACAAAAAACCTTGGTGTGGGACTCAGTAAATTATACATTGTGACAATTTGCTGTGGTTAGTGGGTGGGTGGGAGGGAGAAAAACAGGGGGTGGGGGGACCAAACTGTACGCAGCATGTCATCTCCTATGAGGCAGGAGGACACCAGTGGGAAATTTTTATGACATTTCCTCTGTGTCACCTGCAGAGACATCAGCCAGCATTGGGCCCGGCCCTGCTGAAAAGGCTGGCTGGTGGGCAACTGGACACACACACACACACACACACACACACTCTCTTTCTCTCTCTCTCTCACACACACACACACACACACACAGAAACACACACACACACACACACACACACAGAGAGAGAGAGAGAGAGAGAGAGAGAGAGAGAGTCCATTTGAAACCTGATAGTTTTCCACTCTTTGTTTAAGTCATTGTATTGGAACAGCAATGCCAGTATCAGATGTTTCCAGGGTGCAATTAGCGGGTCCATTAACATGCAGTCGCTTTCAGGAATGCATTTCTGTCCTGACTGCCACATCTGCAAACACTGCATTTCTTGCTTTTGATGCATAGTTTGTTGACATTGTCCTTTAAGTGCAACATGTGTGTATTTTCACTCAAGTATAATTAAAAATACAATTGAATAAAAATACATGCATTTCAATCCGATGCCTATGTGTTGACCCTTTACAGGTATATAACGAATTTAGTGTGTTAATTGCCTCTTCCTTATTTCACTTCCATACTCTTTATGTTGACAGTGGTGTCATGAAGACCCCGCCCTTAGCAGCCGACAAATGCACCTGATTGGCTACAGAGCGTGACGTGTGACGCACGTTTTGTTGTGGAGCGCGCCAAACCTCTCTCTGAGAGCAGGGCATAGTGCAACTGGACTTATCTCTTAAAAAAGCATCTAATTT
This sequence comes from Myripristis murdjan, assembly GCF_902150065.1. Taxonomy (NCBI): domain Eukaryota; kingdom Metazoa; phylum Chordata; class Actinopteri; order Holocentriformes; family Holocentridae; genus Myripristis; species Myripristis murdjan. The sequence goes on from NC_043988.1 coordinate 29,627,903, forward strand.
AAAGCATTCATACCTCACAGTGACCGCACACATGGCGTCTACCAGCAAAACTCCGCTGCAGGCCCGAAATTTGCCATGGTGAGTTCAGTGTTGAGAGAGGTTGTGTTGTTTTTTTTACACTGTGTTAGCCTCTTAGCTGCTGCCCAGTCGGCCTGCATGGCATTAATGTCTATGGTGCATGTTAGCTAAAGCGAGCTAGCTCTCCCTGTTATGAAGGGAAACAGGAGTTCACTCACTCTTGCAATTAATGCACACTTCCCCCAATTTATCGGCAAAGTGCACTTATTATAAACGTGTGTGAGAAGCTTTCTTGATTCTGTTGAAGGCATTCTTCAGTTCGGCATAGCAGTGAAAGCACCGGGTAGCACTCTGTTGATGAAATGTCAGCTTTTCCACAGTTTCTCTTAACACCAAAATAACTTGACACACAAGCGGACGATAACGTTAACGACCAGTGTGAACGGATTAAAGAGGTTAATCTTCTTTTTTATAACATTAAAGTGCTGCTTGATGGATTATACGTAATATTATGCCGAATTAAAGAACGGTTCATAACTAGTGACATGAATTCAGAAAAATGTCTGTTGGTCATGTAGTCTGAGGTCCATAAGCAAACTCTCATTAAAATGCACGATTTTTGAATGGATGGCTTCAAGGTTTTTTTTTCCAGACGTGCCACACACCGTGGCAAGTAACAACAGAGATACTCATCATTAGTATTTCATATCATTAATATTTATTTGGGTTTCTGTTGATGTCACTGACCCGGTAATTAGTTGTCATTTCTCATTTAGTAAACTAAATGTTTACCAGCACCTCTAAACATGTTTTTTTTTTTTTTTTTCTCCATAATCCAGGGTTGAGAAATACAGACCGCAGACACTTGATGATCTGATCTCTCACAAAGACATTCTAAGCACTAGTAAGTACAATACTATAAGGAATGCTGTTGGAATATTTTACAGTTTTGCGAAACAACATACTTAACATGACCATTTGGTTCAATGGGATTAACATTCATTTCTCTATTAAGTGTGTGATTTTGCATACATGTGGTTTATTGTGATATATACTTATATAAGTGCTGTTATATTGATTTTTTTGTGCTGTCCTTCCCTGCTCCTCATGCTGTTTACAACCTTTCCTGGTCTCTCCAGTCCAGAGGTTCATCAGTGAGGACCGGCTTCCCCACCTCTTGTTCTACGGCCCTCCTGGGACGGGCAAAACCTCCACCATCCTGGCCTGTGCCAAGCAGCTGTACAAGGACAAAGAGTTCAACTCCATGGTGTTGGAGGTGATCCACGTTAATTTTTTTTTTTTTTTTGAGGACGATACAGATACCTGATGTCTTCCTACGCATCATGGCTAGTGGTCGACCAATTTCAATGTCTGATGCAGATATTTAGAGAGCAGGGAGGTTGATGTCATGACGATATCATGTTTTGGGGCTTTACTTTTGCTTCTTGTTTTTGCATCAGATAAAATATAGCACTTCAATAATGTCACTGTTTGCATTTAAAATTTTAGTGCAGCAACATTGCTCAGTATATAAGTGGGAGTGCCATCATGCCACAGAAGCCACACTGACAAAACTGCCTGCAGATGCGTCTGCAGCCATTTTTTGTTTATTGGCCTTGTGTGTGCAAATGTCAGCACAGGCCGATCATCTCAAAATGCCAGATATCAGCCCAGTTAATCAGCCGACCGATTAATCGGTCTATTTCTAATGATGGCCAACACAAATATGCATTTTTGTAAGAATGATAATACAAGTGCAGGTGCAGAACAAGTTATGGCTTTTCAGACAGGCCTGACTTTTGTTTGTGTGTTTTTTTTTTTGTTTGTTTTGTTTTGTTTTTGAAACCACCAGCATGTTAGTTTTACTGTGGTCTTGAAAGTTGTATTAAGTGGGGAAATTAGGTCATGGAAGTGCCAATTTAACAATCAGTGAAATATTACATCAAATATTGATGTAGGGCTGAGCATTATATCAATACCAGTCTCATGTGGAACTGTGATATGAGACTAGTTATTTTCTGGGATTTTAGAAGTCATAATAAGGTAACATGTCATAATTTTTGTCTTTTCCTTGTTTTAAAGACTGCAACCCAGTAAAGGGATGCCGTTTTCTGAACTGTTCAAGCTCATGGTCACTGTGTCCACATTGCTAATGCTTTTTTATGAGAAGTATCTTGTGTGTGAATATCTCATGAAAGCACCTGTAATCATCCATACAATATTGTCACAGTATCAGTATTGAGTAATTCGGTCCAAGATATTGTGATTATATGGTTTGTCCATATCACCCATCCCCTTTGGGTGATACGATATTGCCAGTATCGGCTGCCGTCTGCACCAAACATGTTCTTTGATTTGATTCATAATTATGTCGTTTTTCTAGCTGAATGCATCAGACGACAGAGGTATTGATGTAGTACGGGGCCCCATTCTGAGTTTCGCCAGCACCAGGACCATATTCAAGTAAGACCGCTCATCTAATGTTTTTAATCAATATTTAAATTTTATGTTCAGAAATGTCTTCATTTTGATATATCTTATTAATTTCAGCCCGTAACCAAAAGAGGAAATTATTTCAGGCATTGCCTTGTGTCTCTTCCCTCCTGTCCTCCAGGAAGGGCTTCAAGTTGGTGATACTGGACGAGGCCGATGCCATGACCCAGGATGCCCAGAATGCACTGCGGCGAGGTAAGCCATCTGCTTGGCCGGGCGTCACCTGCTGTGCAGCACACGGCCCGCTGAGCAGCCAGACACTGTGGCTCTGTCTGAATTACAGACTTACACTGCTTGTTTCAGCATAAAATAAAAAAAGACCTTCCTGAATCTGAGTGCGAACAAGCCATTGATGATTTAAAGAGGTAATATTTCACTACGCTGTTGTGAATCTCAGATTACCTCTATGGTTTTTCTGAGAACGTTATATGGGTTTTCTGAGAGAGGGCATTTGTATTAAATTATAATCTGATTATATTGTAATTGCTTGTAATAGTTGTGTCTACTGAACATTTGTGTGTGTGTGTGTGTGTGTGTGTGTGTGTGTGTGTGGGTGTGTGTGTTTTTGCCCAATTTTCAGAGAAATAACATAAGCTTATGTGATCAGATTACATAACCTTCAGTTCACATGGTTTTTACTAAGCCAGGCAAGGTTACAGCACTGAGTCGCAAACACGCAGAGGAATCAAAGTGTTTTGCACCGGGTGTGGTTCTGGGCCATGTTTTATGAATTCGACAGAAGGGATCGAAAATTAGAAAAACAGGAAAAGGGAATTTGTAATGTATTCACAGTGAACTGCACAGTTAAATAATACTCAAGTTGCAATATTGTCCATGGAAATTTGCAAATCAGTTGAGTTGCTGTTTTGCCTCAGAGAGAACTGTTGGCTTACAAGTCAAGCAGCATGTTATAAAAATATTTTTTAATATTTTCTTTTCAAACTCAAAGCATTATCTGTGCTTAACTACGAGCCAGAAATTGTTAAAATACATATATGTATATATTTATATTTGTTTCGCAGTCTTTATATTTGAGGGGAAAAAACGTTTTTTATTTATTTTATTGTTCATGTATTTTTTTATTTATTTGTTTTTGTCAACATGATATAATCCAATTTTTGTCTTAAATACAGTGTAAACCTAAGAAGATGGATTGTCCGTCAAAAATGATTGGGTACTTGTATACAACATTTTGTCAATTGCCAGTTCATAACTGCACTGGTTTCTGACTCGCCCTCTTTTCTCTCCTTTCCTCCTCCCTCTCTTTCCTCTCCTCTCTCCTCTCTCCTCTCCTCTCCTCTCCTCTGGTCCGGCTCTCCGGCTCAGTGATCGAGAAGTTCACAGAGAACACGCGCTTCTGTCTGATCTGCAACTACCTGTCCAAGATCATCCCGGCGCTGCAGTCGCGCTGCACCAGGTTCCGCTTCGGCCCGCTGTCCCAGGACCAGATGATCCCGAGGCTGGAGCACGTCATCCAGCAGGAGAAGTACGTGTGTGTGTGTGTGTGTGTGAGAACGTTTTTTTGTTTGCATTTGGCCATGCTGATGTGAATCTATCTGTACGGTGGTTTTGACGCAGAAGGGTTTTAACAGTGCTGTGTTTATCATTATGATACCAATAAAACAATAAGGTTTATTGTTTAAACACAACTAAAAATACCACTGGCATGACGTAAAGGCTACCAACCATCTCTACCATGGCCTTGTTTATTTATGGTTGTTATACTGAGGTATTACAAGTAATTAGCCAATGATTTATTGTCGTTTCTGCTAAATGTAGCATCCTGAATCAGAATACACACAAACATAACATTGACATGGAATATAATAACTGCAACTCTTTATTCTGACATGTAATGATTTACATGTGTTTGACAGTTGATTGAAAACAGCAATCTCATTTCTTTCTTTCTTTCTGTCTGTCTTTCCTTCTTTCCTTCTTTCCTTCCTGGCAGTATCGACATAACTCCAGATGGTATGAAAGCCATTGTAACGTTATCATCAGGTGATATGAGACGATCACTCAACATACTGCAGGTACGGTGAAAGGGCGATAATGCTCGTTGTGATGTTTCTGGATTGCTTTGCTCACATTGCACGCTGTGGACTGCACTGAGTGAAGCCCACCTGTGTGATTTCAGAGCACCAGCATGGCGTACGGGAAGGTCACTGAGGACACGGTGTACACCTGCACAGGTCACCCACTCCGCTCGGACATCGCCAACATCCTCGACTGGTCCCTCAACAAAGACTTCACCTCAGCGTACAACCGTATCCTCCACCCCCCAGCCTGTCTCCACACATTTAACATGAATTTAACATGAATGCAGATTAATTACTCTGTTCAACATGTTCATCTCACAAGGTGTAATATTCATTATGATTGATATAATAATGCTGGAGAAAACATCAGCTTCCTTCATTTTATAGCCAGTGGTCATAGAAAACCTTGAGCCTGTTACATTTGGCAGAATTGCTGAAACAATTAGTCGGTAAATTGATTGACAGGATATTAATCACTTACCAAAACCATAATCCATTAATGCTCTGATAAATGATAAATTTTGGTAATTTATTAAGTAAATTCCCAAACATTTGCTGATTATAGCATCACTAATATGCTAAGACTTGCTCAGTGTTCTCTGTTTATATTGTCAAATAATTCATTAAGATTATTATTTTTATTTTTTTAAATGTATTTTTATTTTTTTGGGCTGCTGGTCAGACTAAGGAAGGAGCATTTGTCATTATTTTTAACACTCCATTGACAAAATTAATCATCATCATTTGTGTAGTAGTAATATTGACAATTGTTAATTTATTATTAGTGATAATAACCATTGAGCCTGGAGTTGTAAGTTTGTTCAGTCATATATATACATATATATGTTTTTGGGAATTCAGATGGTCTTTGAACTCAAAGACAATACAAATACAAATATCCATGGAAACTGCACACACAATGTGGTATTAAGTCCTGGGACCTGATCAGGAAAAAAAGGAGTCTGAATACGTTTTGCAATGTGCGACACAGGTGCAGAACGTTGTTTTGTTTTGTTTTTTTTAATGTAAAATAAGAGGTAAATCGGTCAGATAGCTGTTGACCCAGTCTGTAGTGTGTGTGTGTGTGTGTGTGTGTGTGTGTGTGTTTTCCTTAGCACCCTTGAACAGAGATCCTTCAGCTGAAGACTCTGAAAGGCCTGGCCCTGCATGACATCCTCACTGAGATCCATCTGCTCGTACACAGAGGTAAAGGCCTACCTGTTCTGTTTTTCAGCTCTGATGCATGTCACAGTATGACTATGTATTGAAAAATCTAATTAAAATCACATTAAATAATCAAAACAATCCCATTGAACCAAATGGTTGTGTTAAGTGCCCAGTTTACTCTCATTGTCATCACTTTAGACAGCAGAATTGTATCACAGAATTGCAAAATCTCCATATCATCAACTTATGATTTTACTGTAAGACGATAAATAATAATACTGAATTAATACCCAGCCCTATTTTGAAACAGTTCCCATGAGCTGTGGCCAGTTTGTATTCAAACAGCAGTTTTTCTAAAAGACATATTTAGCTGAGCGCCGTACTGTTTGTGTTCTTCTTACATATTAACCAAATAAAAATACAGCCTCTGCACATAAAAATAACCTGAGCCGATTACGTCAGCTTCTGCTGTGTGTGTTTCTCTAAACCAAAGTTTTAAGGAACTTAGGAAAGTATCGAGAGAAGTAGCTAATTTCCATGGTTTCCTAGCTTTGTGGTCATACTTTTCATTGTTTATCATTTGCAGTTATTTAAAGTTTAATGTTCTTACTGTACTTTGCCACCGGATGAGGATCTGGATGTTTTAATAATGCTGTACTTCCCCCCCCTGCAGTGGACTTTCCCCCAGCTATTAGGATCGGTTTGCTCATCAAGTTAGCTGATATTGAGTAAGTCACTCATGCCTCTTCAAAAAATGTATATGCTTACATTATATACAGCTCTCATCAGTAAAATAGGCAACACACTCAGCTGCATATGTTAACATCACTAAGGTGTAAAAATGTTTATTTGAGCGTCCTTTTGCACACGTCATGATGAACATTACCGTCTCCTCAGACACAGGCTGGCCTCGGGAACCAATGAGAAGATCCAGCTGAGCTCCATGGTTGCAGCTTTCCAGGCCGTGCGAGACCTCGTGGTCAGCGAGGCCTCCTAGATCACTGCGTCTTCCTTCAGAGTCTGTCCATTTAAAACACGGAGCGCGGTGCGGTGAAAAGAAAATGATCAGTGATTCGGTTTAAACTACAGAAGGAAAAGGAGTGGGACCGTATTGTTCCAGCCAGGCAGAATTTGGGCTGTGCACAGTGGCTCGTTTTGCAAAATTTTCATTGTACTGAATAAAACCCCTCCACCAATTAAAAATACAGGGTCATCCACAGAGAAGCAGGGCCCAATGCCTTGCTCAAGAGCACTTCAGCAGGGCAGGTATGTGCTTGAAGCTGCATCCCTCCCTGATCACTTTTCACCAAAAAATGTTTAACCACATCAGTGAGGTTTTGAATGCCTGTGTGTTCTACCTCCATTTCTGACCAGATGTGTTTATATGGTTCATTTTTTCCCCGCCCTCTTGGTATATGAGTAATAAATGAGTTTGTTGTTAGTGGCTCTGGTAATAAAATAAGATCTTTCATTTTGGCATTGAATCAAAATATAGACTTGAAAACTTCACATGGTGGAGGTTCACCTGTCAGATCAGTTGAGAGTCACCAGTTCATAATGGATGCTGGTATGAGGTAAAGCAGTAATGCCTCAGAAACGGTGCCTGTCTGATAATGTAACTCACGAGAAGAAGAATGTTCATGCCATTTGTTTTTTAATCTGTTTAATAAAACATTTCTGATATGTATAGCATTCTTGTATTTACAACAAGGTTCAAGTAGCAGGAGTAAACATGATCATAACTATTAATTCTACAACTGAAATTAGAGTTCATATATTGAATATTTACACAATAAATTAATAGTATAAAAGTGTGATATACAATATAAGTCAAACATAAGTTTGTGAAGGCTGAGTGATGCCACCATAATAGTAGTGCAACAAATTAAGTCCTTATCTGACTATGAGAGTAGAGTGTAAGGTGGATCTCAGTAATGATCCTGGTGCGCGATAATTGCATCTGCTCATAAGCTCTCAAAACATAACTGCAAACAAAAAAGTCAGCATTTCCATAGTGGGAGAACACATAATCACTTGTGAATTTATTATTGCATTAGATGGTCCTATTTATCCTCCCCACTCTTCTTCGTCTGAGGAGTAGCAGGTCTTGAGGCGGTCAGGGATGTTTCGGTAGGTCAGGTACTCCAGGATCCTCCTGGGGATGGGCAGCGGCTCCATCTGGTGGGTGGAGACGGAGTGGCGCAGGATGGACCGGCACAGGTGGCACAAGCTGGGCACTGACCTGGGAACCCTCCAGAACCTCACGTGGCCGTCTCTGGTTCTGTTGCATCAGGAAACACTGACGGTTAGTTTGGTCTAAAAACACGCCTCATCTGATTGGACTTGTCAGGATTCACGCTGTCGAATGTAGAATGCCCTGACTAAAAAGTTGAAATTCCAGTACTAACATCCAGTAGTAACATTTTTCCCCTTGAACAAAACTTCAGATTCAGAAGCGTCTGTTTTATTCTGTGGGAGAGGTGAACATTTTGTGGACAGGATAAATAAAATAAAAATTGGTTAATACTTAGTTATTGATTTTCTTTAATTTAGGCTGGCAAAACTGAATGATATTCCATGTTTTCTCACAATAATTTAATAAATTCCCTGACTTTCCCTGTCTGGAATAGACAAAAAAAAATTCCTAACCCAACAGAAACTCCATGAGCCGTGGGAACCCTGTGGCATGAAGTGCTCGTACTGGAATTAGAAACAGCTTTGAGCGAGTATGGTGACCAGTGGGAACTGTGAACATGCTCACAATTTATAGGTCTTCCTTTGCCCTTGAATTATGATGGCCTGTATTAATGCAAACTAACACAAGAGGAGTCAGCATGCTCATTAGAGCAGAAATCTGACAGAAACATCTAGTAAAGCAGGTAAGGTGCAACAAAGGAATTCCTTTCTGCTTGGATCAGTGTGCTGTGGAGCACGTAGGGACCTAATGACCTCATTTTTCTCTTCTATCCAGAATATCTTATTGTACAGGTATGCCATATGATTTGACTTACTGTATCCACTTAAAGCATCAACACAACTGCCCAAGCATTTCTTCCAAGGCAGAGTGTGAATCGGAAAGTGAGTGTTGAAAGCCAGAATCTCAGCACAAGGTGAGGAAAATGTTGAGCCACTGTTTACACATTTTAGGTTATGAGACAGTAAAAATCTCTTCATTGCCCCTTTAAAGTGGTGTGGTGAGCTTTTGAGGGTCCTACCCTGTGGCGACCACTCCCCCTTGTGGATGGAAGTTGCAGCAGATGCCGTTGGAGGCTCGGTCCTGTTTGGTCTGCATCACCATGCCCTTCTTCCCCGGCTCCCAGATCCGCAGGGCTCTGCCGACACAACACACATGTCTGAAATCACCTCATCCACTGCGGGAAATAGACTTTTCACGTGTTGACATGATAGACAAGACTTCAAAGAGAGAATTTACCAACTTCTACTTCTCACCTGTCCTCAGTAACTATTGCCAAGTGCAAGCCATCGGGTGAGAATTGTATTGCTGAGATTTGGTTTTGCCCATAAATGTCGCAGTAGTCGCTGTGGAAAGACACAACATGCAAGAAGTTAAAAGGTAGAAATTTTGAGACTGCACACCACTTCAATCCTGCAGTATAATACACATACAAGGAAAAAACATTAGAAATATACAGGTTGCACCAGTTTGACATAGGACACCTGTTCCTGTTCTTAAATGGTGCAACAGATGTAAACAGAGATAGTCACAGAACTGAATGTTGGCTCCCCTCACACACGGCTGGTGAAACCTGACCCAAGGGAAAAGAAAAGCGAAAGACAGGCTATGTGACAAATGACTGACTGAAACCAATGGAGAAGTAGGCTCTTGAAACAATTGGCAATGGGTGTCAAAGGCAGTTATTAGCTCTAATCATTCAGTGTTGCTTGCTGCAGTACTGAATCACTGTAACAAAGTGAAAACGTACACCAGAGTGGCCAGTTTCTCCGCGGTGTAAGGGTCCCACAGGTCGATCCACCAGCTGGAGCCGCTGAAGGCGGCGGTGGCGAGCAGCGCCCCGTCTGGAGAGAAGTCGCAGGAGGCCAGCAGGTAGAAGGTCTTATGGCTCCCTCCTGTGAGGTTCCTGATGAATGTATATGACCGCAGGCTCCACAGACACACCATCTGATGAAGGCAAAAATCATTAAGGCCTTATGAGTCATTGTACCTTGCTAGGACAAATTTCATTAAGGACTAACATGTTTTATTTGGACTAATAAGACTGAATGTGTTTAGTTAAGGCTGAAAGGTACTTTGCCCTTTGTTAGTTGTCAAAGGGTGTTGATGGAAGGGAGAAAAAGTGATATCTGCACGTGGTGTCACGCTGAATATCAACCAGGCAGGCTGAAACACGCAAGAGGTATTTTTAAGTGTGACTGCTATCTAGAAATCTGTCTGAAATTGTATAACGTCACACAGGCTGTGTTGTGTGCTCTTCCCCTGCCTGCAAAGGAGAACATGTTAAATTAGCAGTATGAAACTTCCAGGAAGTGACAACAGTTCCCTGCTGCTCCAAATGCCTCAAGGAACAAATAAATAAATCAATAAACCAAGGAGGAAAAAACAACAACAACAACTAGAACTTATGATCCCACCATATCGAGCTTCCAGCTTTTCAAATACTGTGTAAAACAACTAGGCCTGAGAAACAGGATGAAGATAATTGGCTGGCTAGGAACTGTACCACATAAAAAAGGATGTTTCATTAAAAGGAAAAGTCATTTAAGATACATGTATCAACATTCAAAAAAAAAACAAAAAAAAACAGCAATCTCCCATCACCAATGACAGACAGTGTCAGTCTCGTGATTAGAAAAGCGGGTTTCCTAGGAAAATCTGGGGAAGGATGAGAAATTATCTCGTTATTCAAAAACAACCACTTGCACAGGACTAGGAAATAGTTTTATGTAAAACTACACCCATCTTACCAGCATAATCACAGAATGGGGATGCAACAGGGAAGAGTGGCCCACCTCCTGAATTGAGACACAGCCAATTCACTCTGTTTGCTCAAATGAAACTCAGCTGTCATTCAAGGTGACTGGCCTGCAACCCTCTTGGCACGCAGGAAGTGATGACTTGCAAAATGCAAAACTTTGTTCTCCAACAGCAGCAAACAAGAAATGTTGACCACCTTAACTGCCATCAGCCATGAGGCAGAGGACATTTAGGACCTTGGTGCGTGCAGTTTATCGACATCATGGTATGTGATGGCAGGGCAACTGTGTGCAGTGAGGACTGTAGCTGTGCTGGTGTGAAGCAGGGTGTTATTCTAAAACTTAATGCATGTCCACTTATGAAAAATGGGAATGTTTTCTACCCACAACCAGGTCAAAGGTGCAGCACTGACTGTGCATCACACATTTCCTTCCCCTTCTCCTTCCCTTTCACTGTTTTGCATTTTTGCCCTGCTGGGAAGCGGAGGCCTCTACGTCACCTGGCAATTTGGTAACGTCATGACTTTTCCTGTTGCGCCACCAGCAGGCCCAGTAAGGCATCTACGTTAATGTGTTTAATGCTAATGTTGTCTTATGCCAAGTGTATTACAAAAGCTAAGAGAATCTGAGTGTCTTTATATTTGAAACTGTACTGATTAACCAACAGAAAAGTTACATATGTCAAAGACGATAAAAGAAGCAATAAAACACAGCTCAAAGGTCTGTAGCAAGATTTTATAAAGCACTTTGAAGATTCAGAAGCTTAAACCTCAACTGGGAAAACAGAACACTGTGTCCTCCTGCAACTAAAGAGGTCATATTGTGCAAAGGGATGCGTTTTTTTGTGATACTATATTAATCACTGTAATGGACCTGGTCTCTTGGTTACAGGACAGTCTCTGCACTCTATGCAACCCTGCTTCCCTGAATGTAAAGGGCAAAAATGCAACTCACTCTGTCAAATCTGCCGACCGATGCAATCATGCTGCAGTCTGACGATATGCAACAGCAGCTGATCCAATCTTTATGGCCGGACAGCACCTGCACCTTTTTACCTGCAAACACATACACACACACAGAATATGAAGTATAAGTAGATACAGAAATCACACTGTCAGTCTTCAAAAGCAATAAGCTGAAGTGATGGACAAAGTGATTCTTGTGCATTTGTTTGTCTTATCTATTTGCATTAGAGCGGAAGACATGGTTTGGTTTAACTGCACAGTGGTAAAACACACAAGTGGTGTTATAAATACATGAACAAAAGCAAATGCAAATCAGTACGGGTGAGATAAAAACCTGATGGGGTTTAGCAAAAAAGAAAAAGAAGCAGTAATAAAACTAGCAACACAACATTTTGATAACATCTGCGACAGACTGATGTTTTCAGGAGCTCATTTGTGAGCTTTGAGCTTATTTGTATAGCACTTTTCAAAACACACAGTTACAAAGTGCTTCACAATAAAATAATAATAAAAATAATAAAATAAAATACAATGAAAAATAATAAAATAAAAATAAAAGTGTGGATAAAACAAAAACAAAATTACAATAAAAACAGAAGACGTCCTCATAAAATACAGTAAAAGACCATAAAAGACAGAGCCAGCAACTAAGAAAAGGCCATCCGGTAAAAGTGAGTTTAAAGAAGGGATTTAAAAGATGACAGAGAGTTTGCCTGCCTGAGGCCCTCCAGGCAGGGCCTTAGGCAGGCTACATGACTCTACATGACTTGCAGTATCAACTTGAACCCCTCCCTGAAAGCACACTACCTCCACCTTAAACTACACGGGTGCTAGCCACTCAGTTTGTTATTATAAAGGACACTGAAGTCATCAGTATACTTAAAATTTGAAAACAGACTGAAATAATGGGATGCACATTGTGTCCCATTAAAGAAATGTGACTTTTGTACCATGTCTTTTAACTGTTTCTATGTTGCTGTTGTTTATGTTATTTTTGCTGAATGTGAAATACTTGAATAATTGTCTTAAATTAAATTGTCTAAAATAAACATGCAATATGCACACCTTTCTGATCCAGGTCCCAAATCCTCAAGGTCTTGTCACGAGAGGACGACACAAGTGTGAGCTTCCCGTTCTGAGGGAAGACGAGGTCCCTCACCACGCCCTCATGGCCATGTAGATCAAACATTGCATCACCTGAATGTGCATGAAAAGTAATTTAAACATTCAGAAGTGGAGACAGAATCATTTGTTCTCTTCTGGAAAGAAAATCCCCACCTGTAAACACATTCCAGATTTTGATCACCCCGTTTTCCAAGCCTGTGGCGAGGAGCAGGTTCTTCCCTTTCAGTGGTTTGTGATTTGGACGTTTTGCAAGCGCCGACTTTGGCGGTCTGGGCCCGAAGGCGAGTCCCCACACTGAGTGACCACAGCTGAAGCTCTTGTCTCCTCTGTCACTTTCACCCTGCTGACTGTCCCTGTGAGTGCCAAGAGCACAGAGAAGCCTGATAATATAAAAAACTGAGACTTGGGGTGTGAATCTCAATGTGTGTATGCAATCCTGCCTTCATGTGCTATCGGACGAATCGTAAATGTGAGTAAATGTGAGTAAATGTGAGTAGGAAAGCGAATGTTTTTGTGTTGAGGTGCAAACAAAAGAAAATGCAAGTAAATGTTTATACACTGGCAGGATGCATTGCATATCCTGCTGCAGTGAATAATGGAAGTTCAGGAAAGGACACAGCTAGAAATCATTCTGCTGGTTTGTTGTCCACAGAAAATGTTTTGAGACTGTCCAAGAAGGATTTGGGGGGGGGGGGGGGGGGGGGGGGGGGGGGGTTTGATGGTGAGGGGGAGAAGGAGAAGAGTTGTAATGGGCAGGAAGACGTGGTGTAATATAAAACTGGCTCGGTAGACATGAATACCTTATGCTCCCAGCCAAGTGAGACATCCTGCTTTATATTGGCTGAGACAATTTGCTGGTCAGAGTTCACCTGAAATGAACTCTGGTCCACAAGGAAAATCCAAACTAGCTCTGCCAACAGAAGCCAGTAATTTCCTGGCCCTTGGCCTGAGCAGCATGAAAGTGAAGTTGAGACCATCTTGCACTTTGCTCAGGTGTGAGCACACTTGCACCCAAGCTGCCAAAAAATTAGACGTTGCAGGTTGAGTCTAGGGGTAAAAACGGTGAAAAATATGGAAACAACATTTTTTTTTGGCAATGTATAGCGCATTGTTGTAACTTGTAGGCTTTATTTTTCTCTGTTCAGTTTTTATTTGTCATGCAGGCGCATAAAGTGGATATCGTCGAGCTGCTGTATTGTTGTTTATTTGAGCGCATGCAAATTTTGGCTACTAAGTTAATTAAAGCAACAGTAAATCCACCCTCTTCATTATGTCACTGCTGCACAAACTTACTCATTGCATTAAAAAAAAAAAAAAAAAAAAGTTTTTATTTATGGCCAAAAATGCGTGAAACCGCGACGACTTCGGAGCTCAAAAGGAGGATGTTTTTGAGGAGGCCTTGAAGGCAGCATGAATGTGTGTGTGTGTGTGTGTGTGTGTGTGTGTGTGTGTGTGTGTGTGTGTTTTTGTTGCTGTTGTTGTAAATCACTGTGAGTGAACCTACTCTGAGTCCAGCGGCCAGGCGACCACCCACACGATCCCATGTCCCATCGACCAGGCGAACCAGGCTCCGTCAGGGGAGAAGTCCACGCTCCAGGTCTCACAGCCCGCCCGGCCCTCAAGGGAGGGGGGCCGCCGGGTCTTCAGCTCCAGGATGAGCCCCGGGTCGGGCGCTGGAACGGACAAGTAGCGTAAATATTCGTTTTTTGTTTTTTTGTTTTTTTTTAAAGAAACATCCTGAAATTCGTTTGCTAAAGCCGCCCAGCTGCGCCCCGGTCCCTGGTGGGTTAACGTCCCCTCCTTAGAAACCAGAGAACCAGGGAGACTGCAGCTGGTACCGGACGACGACACCGCGGCTAGGCTTACGTTTCAGGCACAAAATACATAATTAAACCGTGGCAGACAGTATGCGACTTACATGATTGTATGTTAGTGTTGTTTGCCGAGGAGCACATCGTCGTTGCCACGAAAACGACCGTTTGACAGCCGAGCTTTTCTTCTCACATTCTTCTTCGTGTTATCACGGCGGACTTGCTGTATTTCTCCGCCGTGTTTTCGTTCCTCACCAAAGGAAAAAAAAAACTTGACAGACAAGACTATTTCCCTCCGGTGTAACCTCTTCCTTACCGTTTTCTCTGAGTGGGAAATGTCTGTTTTCCTCTGCGATGTCTGCTATTCCTACAGTGTTTGTGAAATGAAAGTCGATTTCCTGTTGTCTTTAGTCATTCCTTCCGATTGGCTGCGTTGCTGCTGGTGGTAGTCAGCGTTCCGATTACGTAACCTCTTCGGCCACGCCCCCTCCTGTCATATTACAACTAATAATTTCCTATTGATTCAATCGTTTACACATTACCACTGCTAGCACGTGTACAATTAGTCACCAATATTGGTATGCAATAAGAAATAGGACAAACACAAACATAAGCAAACAAAACTAAATTATATTTTTTATCCCCCCCCCCCCCCCCCCCCCCCCCCCCAAGAGACCTTATGTTCATTTAACCTAAGAGTGGTTTGTCTTATGTATACTAAGAATCACTAATTTCCTTTTTTTTTTTTTTTTTTTTAAATCTAAGCAACATTTTCAGCTACAACAATTTTTCCAACTTGGGCATTAATGGAGGTGTATTTTGTTGTATTTAAGGCTTCAGTGTCACTGTCTATTAAAATTATCGTTCTTTTTGATTTGTCGGTTAATCGCTTAGTTTACAAAATGTTATAAATATCAACAAATTCTGATCACAAGTTGCCAGAGCCCAAATGGTATCTTAAAATTGTGTGTGGCCAGCAATTAATCAATAAATAAATAATGCAAATTGCATAATGAAATGGAGAAAGCAACCTCAGTATGTGTGAAGCTGTAACTACCAAGTGTTTGAATGTTTTAAATAATGAATCGGTTATCAGAGGTATAACTGATTAATATAACAGATTATTTGTAATTATTTGCAGCTTAAAATGGAAACTGAATTTAGGTTGGTTTCACCTCTACCACATCCCAATTCACACTACCAACAAGGAAACTCCACTCCACATTTTCAACCTATTTATGTCTTAAAATATTCAGTGTGCAATGGTCCTATAAGTTAGGGTGCGAGTGTAAATCAAAGAATGGCATCTAATTAATCCCGAGTTATGATCAGTGACTGTTCCACAAGCCAAAAAGATGCTAACAGTCGCATTTTTTTTTTTTTTTAAACCAATGTCATTTATAAACTTCATCATTAGTACAACACAGTCAAACTGGTGGACAATCAAATAGTATCAATCACAGAGATGAACGTACAAAACTTTTTTTTTTTTTCAATGAACAAACAATGAACAATCCAAAAAAAGACAGTGAAATTAAAAACATAAAAGGTTTTTTATGTCTTCCACCATTTCTGTTCACAGTCTCATTGGGAGTAAATGACATTTACCTATAAAACATTGAACATTGAACATCTAAAAAAAAAAAACACCCAATAGCTAAAATGTCACAAGATCCGCCGGTTCCTCTGTCTGTACAGTGTCTTCTTGCTGCTGTGGACTCGGGTCAGCGGTTTCTGAATCGTCCTGTTCACCTGCAAGCATGAATAAGGACATTTTACACCCGTATCGCCCATTACAAAAAAAAATTTCACAGCTCACATTCATTCATAGACCAGAAAAATCAATGCCAACTGAGGGTATCACTCCGTACTAGACGGGATGCGGTGTATCTGGACGAAGGTTGTGTGGTTGCCGTTGGTGACCGGTGGCAGGCGGGGCACGGCGTCCTGAAAGATCTGCTCATCGTCCGACTCCACCAGGCTCAGCACGTCTCCTCTGTCCTCCTGCATTTGGCTGGACGACAGCGACATGTTAGATTTTGCTCCTCAGCTATTCCACAAGTAGTTTTTTGGTTTTTTTTTGCTGTACCCACTTATTTTTTTTCCTCCCAGCCTCCTACTTCTACTTCAGATTCTGATTTCTTGTATTTCCGAGAATGCTTTTTGACAACCCCCAAAGAAGAGGTGTAAACTTTTTGCATTCAGTTGAGGGTTTTATGCGTAGGCTGAGAGAGAGAAATAGCGATAGGAAGAGCGAGAAAGTCACTCGAAACACCACATGCCCGATGGCTACACTGCATTCTGGTCTATTGAGGCTGCACGGCTGGAGAAACTGATATCTCTGCCTCCTCTGTGATGGATTTCTTCCTGTACGGTGGAGCAAAACATCAGTGCAGAACAGAGAGCCTAGAAAGAAACTCTTGCTCTTTGATTGTGTGGGACTGAAACCAAAACCTGACTTTGACAACTGACTTTGTTTCAGATCCTTAAAATTCAGCTGAGAGACCTATCAACCAAGAGGTAAATTATTAAAAACTGTGTCTTCCTGTATTTGGCTTTTGCCATAAACTGCATGGACACTGTCTTTGAAAATAACCATAAATAGTGTGTGTTGTGTTGGTGCATGTCAGATACTCACCCAAAGCCATTTCCTGCAATAGAGAAAAAAAAATGAACAGCAATTGTGAAAATAGTATTGGTGGAAATTCTTGATTCATTCATCTGTGAGTGAGTACATGCTGTTATGTAGCTTTAATTACTCATTCTTTCTTTCTTTTTTTTTTTTTTAAACTTCCCCTATCGTCATGTCCTTTGGCCTAATGTTTGGTGTGTTTCTGCTTTTTTTTTTTTTTTATTCATGTTGTTTTATTCCTCTTCGCTCATGTGCTTTGGCCTTATTCTCATTTTATCTGCTATGTCTGGTTTTTACTTTGTGATTTTGCTAAAGTGCTGAGTTTATTCTTATTATCACACATGCTTTGAGATTACAACACGATCCAATACTGATTTATCAAATGATATTCACGTCTGTATGTCTCCATGTTTGTGTTACCAAGTTGTATTCTACAAACAAGCCAAATGTTACCGAGGCACACGCGGTGGCGGTTGGAGTACACCAGGTTGGCGATGATGACAGCTGATCCCACTATCAGCACAGCGATGAACACACCGATGATAGCTCCTGTGTAGGCGTTGGAGGCTGTGGAAACAAAAAAGCAGGCAGAAAAGGGAGGCTTGTGAACGTACATCTGTTAGCAACGCAGGGAGGAGTGACAGGTTTCTCAGCATTCCAGAGGTTGCAGGCCTACACCTGTAATGACTGGCTTTTTGTGCAAATTTGTGGCTCTGTTTATGTGTAATAAGCATGCTCTTTGTGTACTGTGTATGTTCATTGTGCTTATTACTCGGTCCTTTCCCCTAGCCTTAAATTCCTAACTGAAGTTGATTTTTTTTTTTTTTTTCCAAATTGGTGGTCCATACCATAATTCTCTGCACATACTGCAAATTCTCGTACTCTTTCTCTCAGATACACACACTGCAGAAAATATTCCTCTTATAAACTCACTTAGTATCAAATTTAATGCAAAATTTTGTTCTTCTATAAACAGGTTGTTTCTTGGTGCTCTTGCTGCTCTGCCTTATTCTGCTCCGTTTCCACATATTTATACTTGTTTCCAGAATCAAGTATACACAAAACTACACAAACTGCCAAAGTTTGATTAAATTGAGACCTTTAGATTCATTTAACGCGCCCTGGTAGTTCACTGGATAAGAGCGCGTACCACGTGCTCAGGCTGAGTCCTGATCGCAGCGTCCTGGGTTCGAATTCGACCTCAGGACATATGCATGCATGCAAGATTCATCTGACAAATATGTGCAGTAGGCACCAAATAAGATGGTTGAGCCTCTATGGTTCATCTTTTGATGTTAAATAGTCTTGCAGCAATTCAGTTGGTGCCATACCAATATCTAGGTTCGGTAACCAGCCTTGCATGGCAATTTTGCATAGTGCACCTTTAAGACTTCTTTTTTGGTTAAGATTTTTGGCAATAGATAGCTAGATTATTAAAAAAGGTAATCATTACAGCAAATTACTAGTGCTTGTTTTGAAATACTAATATGCAGATGAAAGCAGGGTGGTTTGTTTTAAAAACCCCAAAAAAGAGCAACAAACAGGGAGATGAAAAGGACAATAAAATGAGGGGCTCTCTCAGGCTGTCTGGTTCCCCTGCTCTCCCTCCCTCCTCCTTCCTCCCTCCTCTCCTCCCTCACTCACTCTTCACAGTGAGGTAGACCTCCAGCTCGCGGACGCCGAGCGGGTTCTCACTGCGGCAGAAGTAGGCGCCCTCGTCGTCCTTGCTGACGTTGACTATGGTCAGCCGGAAGACGGGTCCCTCCTGAGACAGGACGTACTTCTGTCCGGACACAATGTCTTCCTGCTGGATTCCCCTCTTCCACACGGTGTTGGCGGGGGGCAGAGAGCTGGTCTCAGAGCAGATCAGCGTCACATTGGTTGCCTCCATGGCGGTGACCAGCGGCTCACCGTCAGGGAACGGCATCTCTGATGAAGGAGGACAAACATCCGACCGTGTTCAAATAATGTCACTCTTCCTACTTACTTCAACTGCCTTACAGCGTCACATGGGAAAATGTTTTTATCATGGGAGGGCCTGGTGTGGATCAAAGACTTTAACCTAGCACTTTATTAGAGTTCTCTCTAATAAAGTGACTAAGTAAAAATCTGCGTCAGTGTGCGGAGGATCTGTTTGTCTTAGTCTGTCGCACGTTCCTGCTGCCTTCCAGCACCTGACTACCTGTGGCTGTGCGAGGAGATCGCACTGATTGCAGTTTTAACCTAGAAGTGTTAGTGCTATAACCTTTTCTTTTTTGTTCATATCAGCTCTCATTTCTGTGGTGTGTCTGCACTACACCTCCTTGACAAAACAACAGTGTGACCAGCAATGCCACACCTTTATTTCTTAGATTTTCTGACAGTAAAGTTTGAGCTTCTGTAGGTGGCGCTAAATGTAAAAAAATTCATCAACAGTGTAAAGGTTCAGCCACTATTTGACTATATTAGTTGGTGACAGAATACCAAAAGAGGCGATTATATACAATGAAAACATCATGGATTCATATTTTAAGCGAAAGTTACATGAGAAAGGTAGAATTTTAGGTTTCAGCAACATCATGGGACGCTGATGAGGTAAAGAACATATTTTACTATCTTGTCATTGTTTGAGCCGTCCTGTCTCATGACCATAGCCCAGTGCTGACTCACTCACTGTTCACGTGGCCTGCATGCAGCACAAGGTCCTGCTGACTGTGTGTTTGGACATGGGAACCTGGGCTTGCGTCTTCTTGGATGTGTTTATATCAACACACCGGCACTTAAATCCTAATATAAACTAATTATGAGAATTTTGCAATTGCGATAAGGGTTGCTACAACTAAAGCTTGTATTCAGGGCATTTATAATGTGGTCATAAATACATGGTTTACAGTGATACTAGCAGGGTGTTTTGACAAGTAAACACGAGGTTAACTAAACCTGACTATCACATTGATTCCAGAGATTTCACAGTTGCGACACTTGCCAAATATAACCGGAACTGTTGCATGGGAGAAAAGAGAAACACAAAGGGAGAAATATGACCACAGGACAGGGAGGAAATGACTGGTACTGCCTGTATACAGGATGACTCAGAGGTGAAAGATGCATGATAAAAAACCCAACATCCCTCACAATTCCTAATTAAATTAATCTCTAAACCAGAGGCCAACAGCTGTAATCCTGAGTGTGTGTAAAAGCCACTGATTGACAGGCTATGATGTTTCTATAAGTCGAAAAGAGGCTCTGCTGCCTCTTCGGTGGAAACCACATAAAACACCGAGCAGCTGCACATCTCACTGTTGTTTCACCAAGACATGCTTACTGAGGGTGAGCGAACACGTCTTTTCTCCTCCTGAACCGAGCGCCGGGTGTTCAGCCACGCATTTCATCGTCTGTCCGTCGAACAGCTGCGACCGGTTCATCTTCACCTCCAGGTAGTCGGTTACATTGGTCGCATAGAGATGTGATATCAGTGTAGTCCCTTGGCCGTGGTGGTTTTCCCCCCAGGTCAGCGTGGGGGTAGGATAGGCCCCGAACCAGGAGCAGTTGAACCAGACGTGGGACGGGTCCTCCGCTGGCTGCCACTGGCACTCAGGGTGCCTCTCCGGAGCAACTAGTCAGGACGAACAAAGAACAAACACTAAGGCATGTGACACAGACTACAGGGAGATTAGGCAGAACGCTACCTCATCAGCCATGTCTGGTAAATATCTAATAAGTATCCACTGCAGGAATCCGTTGTGTTTTTTGGTGTTTTAATACACACAGCGACTGCAACATGTTCAAGATGAACAGTTCCTGTTAAATTACATAAAGACAAGGAACAAATAGGCCTCATAGGAACTCAAATGTGCATCTGTGCAAATTAAGTTGCAAACTCCAAAATGTCAAGATATCAATACTTAACACAAATCTACCGATGATAAATCACAAGTTTGAGGTATTGTGATATATGAATATTTTGTCCTGCCCTACTGCAGAGGTGTCCTGATTTGTACAGGCCTGGTCTTAGACGAGCACATTAAAGTCCTGAGTCTCCTGAAGGCCAGAGTAAAAATGAAAGGGGGATCGAGTCTTGGCAGTCAGAGCACCTAAACTTTTTAACCATTTGTCTAAAAGAAAACTTACATCTAACTATACCTCTTCTTCTTTCCCAACTGGAAAAAAACTCACTTTTATAGAGCTGTTTCAAACAAATGGCTTTTTTTTTATTATTATTGTTTTAACTTTTTGTTATGATAGCTGACATGTTGTGGTTTTCATTCAAGTTCATTCCCTTTGTCCACGTTTGTTTTGCTGCAGTTTGTGTGTCTTTTTGTTCTTTAACTAAGAAAGCACTTTCCACATACCAAAGAAAGGTTTATTATGATGATCATAAATTTCCATTCTGGATGAAGAGATTGAGTGTAAGCAGGCAACACAATGAAAACTTGTGCAAATGCATAATTACAAGGCTGTGAATCATCCACTTGCAAACAATGAAAGCCATAATTTTGTTGGGTTTTTTTGTTTGTTTATTTGCTGGTTAATAAAACTGGAAATGTCAAAGCGTTCTACCGGAAATAAACCTTCACCTGCATGTACGTGCAACAGTAGGAAGTTGGCAAAAAAAGGAAAATGTTGTGAATGTTCAGAATTCAGGAAGTTCCTAGACTGCAGGAGATCATTATCTCGACTGCAAAACAGCCACAGCCCTGAGCCGGACCTGCAGATAACATTGTCTTTCGCAGCTATTCACACAACAGAAACCACACGGGGAGCCAACCAGGATGAAACGAGTTCAAAGTCTCGTTGAAACTCAGTGTTTAGGTGATCTCCTGCTGTGCTGGGCGCAACGGGCTGCAAACCGGGAAAGATTCAAGCAATGTCTTTACGCCGGTCAATCTCAGTCAGATATGAACGTTCATCAGGGCAGTGGTTCTTGACTCCAGTTTCTACAGCACTTTTCTGACGTCGTGGACTTGTTTAAGTCTTGTGCCTATCTTGACTCAGTCATGACTTGGACTTTTCATTAGTCCACATCTTATGTGAAAGATGAAGGGAAGAATACAGAGCTGCAGCTGGAGCTATATCTGCTGATCAGTTAAGAAATCCCTTGAGCATTATTTCCTGCTTGTGTTGGCACTTGCCTTGTTCGGGTCCTGTTTTTTTTTGTTTTGTTTTTTTTTTTAGATCTGATTGTGACTCAAATTAACCGGACTTGGTCTCTGAACTGACCTGATACCTGATACCCAACTAAGGACATCTTCAATGCAGCACTCTTTTTAATTATTAGGAAAACATTAGAGCAGCTGAATGCCATGCTTGCACAATATGTGCTTTTAAAGTGTTGTTTAAAAGCACATTTTAACATGAACTGTATCATTCTCATTTATGCTGATGGTCTATCTAAAAGCTAGTCACTACAGCAAAAAATTGACTTATCCCTCACAGCATGGCAGGCGAAAAGGCAAAAGCCCTGGACAAGAGCTAGGGGCGGAATGTCTAAGTGTCCTTGAGCAAGATACTGCACCCCCTAACTGCTCCTGTTGGGCAGCTTGACACCTTTGACAACAGAGGGTGTGTGAATATGCGTGTGAATGTGAGGCAGACACTGTAAAGCCCTTTGAGCGGTTGGTAGACCAGAAAAGCGCAACAGAAATGCAGCCGATTCACCATTTTTACAAGAGCTACCTAGAAACAACACACGTCTGCATCAGACTCACAGTCTGTGATACATACGGTACACAAGCAGCTGTATCTTCCTACTGGTCACCGTATGAGAGGCGGGGTTGTAGGCCACGCAGGTGTACTCGCCCTGCGCACTGGGCTGGACGTCCACTATGGTGTAGTCCAGCAAGAAGCCATTGCCTGAGACCAGGGACCTGTTGCTGGAGGAGTCTCCAGTAAAGCTCTAGGACAGCTGCTGCGAGGGGGAGGAGAAGCTGACGCATTTGAAGGACAAGTTGGAGTGCTGATAGGTGACGAGTGTCCCGTTATGGAGCGTCATGACAGAGTTGATGGATGCAACTACATCTGGATCCTCTGGAAAAAAGTAGACGTGCAGTGCCTTACCAGTGTGCCTCACCACCTGCTCTTATTCATCATACCCTTCAAACAGATCGGTGCTGGAAGGCAACACATCATGCATCACAGCATGACAGTGCTGCAATAAGTGAAAATGATGATGAGGGCAAAACAGTGCTATTTGAAAAACAACAACAAAAAAACAATTAACAGATGCTTCACATAAGGTAGACTGCGTTACGATTTTATGAACAAACACTACATTTTAAAACACTGATTGCGGTAATCTTAAATAATCCCAGTATTCCAATGAGTTACTGATGATGTAGAATAACTTATACTTTTGAAACAAATACCAATTCATGGTAAATGGACTGCATTTCTACAACGCTTTTCTTGTCTACCGACCACTCAAAGCACTTTATAGTGTTTGCCTCACATTCACCCTTTCACACACACATTCACACGCTGATGGCAGAGGCTACCACGCAAGGTTAGGGGGTTCAGTGTCTTGCTCAAGGACACTTAAACACGCTCTTTAGATAAGCTGGAGATCAAACCAGGAACCCACTGAACACCAGACGACCACTCTACAAAATCAATATCTGGGAGTAAAAAAATTCCAACTCACATTCGTAACAAGGAATTATTAAATCTAGTAATCAGAACATTGTAGCATGCATAAGTACTGGAGGTTTTATTTCACAGCTGAAAATAAACTTCTTAGCACAATCGCCCCACCATCTGCTCAGCTGTGATTCGCTGCTCTGCCAACTCACTGCTGTGCAAAGTATTGTAAACAATGGAATCTGCAGGACAGACTGTTAACACTGTTTTTAAATTATCACCAGTGCTTTTTAGTACAGTACTGTTTTTTTTTTTTCTTTTGCATTACGTCCAACATATGCTTATAGTGTTATTATCTATGTTGAGCCAACACCAGATACTGCCTTTGGGCAAAGAGAGCGAAACTATGGGGTCATAAACACCTTGACTTATGCAGCTTCAAGTGTGTTTTTGTGCATCATTAGTATGATTCCACCTGCACAGAGTACTCTCTCCATTCTGCTGTGATTCACAGACAAGATTTCTATTTCTTCAGGGAGAAAAAATAAATAAGAAAAACACCATAGAAAAAAAAAACAACACCAACAGAAGTGAAATCAGCCCCAAGTGTGAATGTTTTTAAATCCAGGCTAAAAACATTTCTTTTCATGCGCTTATGGGTGAGCTCTTTCAAAGCATTTTAGTATTTCAATTTGTTATCATTTAAAAGCAATTCATTATTTTTTGCTGCACTCCTATTTTATGCTCCATTTTAGTCTCGCCTTTTTCCTTTCTTTCTACCTTTCTATTTCTCTGCACTTTTTTGCAATATATTTATTAACTATAATGATTTTAATTCTTATTATTTTCTTCCGCAATTTTTTTATTGTATGGATTTACTTATTTTCTTTTAAATGTTTGTTTCTTTTCAATTGTTTGTTTTCACTTTTCTTGTTTTTATGTAAAGCACATTGAGCTGCTCTGTGTGTGAAATGTGCTATAGAAATAAAATTGCCTTGCCATGTGTATCTAAGGTCGCCCTAATTCAAGGCCTTCGCGTCTTGGCACAACAATGTTATGTTGAAGAACCAGTTTTGTCACACCACTTCGAGGAATTTCCATACCTCTGTAAACCAATACCAACAAGCAAGAAACAGCCTAGACGTCCCGCAGTGTATACTCATCAGGCACAGTTCAACTTACTGAGTACTTGAAGTTGGACACTTGATTGAATGGTGTTGTTCTGGAGCGTGGCGTTGCAGGTGTACGTCCCCTCATCACCTGCAGCCACCTCCTGGATGTTCAGACTCCCATTGGCCAGGACTGTGAGGCGCGCTCCAGGTGAGGCGCTCGGGTCACCTGCCGTGTGGTTGCGGCTGATGAGTTCTCGTCCATTTTTCGTCCACCTGGTGAAGCTCGGCGTCACACCGCCGTCGGTGCTACACGGAAGTTGCACGAGCTCGCCAGGTGCTACTGTAAAGGTGGCGGAGCGTTCACCTGAAACTGCCACTGAAACAAGAGAGGGAGCAAACGTGGCTTAACACCTTCCTGTCACGGCGGGAGAGAAAAGGCTGGTATCTCTCAACCTCAAGCAGGCCTACACTTCACTTCATCACACACACACACACACACACACACACACACACACACACACACACACACACACACATGAAAAAAGTTAAAATAAGTCTCCACTCACCTGTCACATGGAAGCACAGGTGCAGAAGCGCTGCTGTTGTGACACCCTTCATGGTAACCTGCCTGCATCGCCTGGAAGTTGAACAAAGGCAGAAGGTCCAAACCTGTCCGACTAGTCCGCCGCTTTGAGGCTGTTTGCAGCGGAAACGAGCAGCGGGAGCGTCGACCTGTTCATTCTCAGAACTACCGCACCAGGTCCGAGCGGCTGGACATGGTGAGGGGCTCTTCTCTCAAGCACGGACAAGATTTGACCAGACCGTCAGTGTTTACTCGAGCATGCCAGTCAGGAAACTTTGCCACCAACGATAGGCCACACCCTGCGCGCACCTTGTTAAAGGGACAGTGCAGCAAAATTCAGCTCGTGTCCAGTGGGTGACTCGATACTGCATGTAATTAAACCACGAGGAGCTACAGTTCTTCTTCAGTTCTGAGAAAATAAAATAAACTAATAATGAAAAATATTAAAAAAAAAAAAAAATAAAATAAAATAAAATAAAATAAAATACTACCATACCATCATAGGACAGCGGTTGCACTGACAATAAATAAATAAATAAATAAAAATACTACAATACCGCCATAAGACCGTGTTTGCACTGACAATAAATAAAAGAATGAATGAATAAATGAATGAATGAATGAATGAATGAATAAATAAATACTACCACACCACCACGGGACAGTGGTTGCACTGACAGTAAATGAATGAATGAATGAATGAATGAATAAATAAATAAAAATACTACCATACCAAGCGGTTGCACTGACAGTAAATATTGAATGAATTAATGAATGAATGAACGAATAAATAAATAAATAAATAAATAAATAAAGTTATCTCTGAATGGAATAAATAAAAATGAAACACTACAGATAAAACAATAAAAATTATATTGCGAAATGAACAATGTAAAAAAAATATATAGAATTAATAAATTAAAATAAATACATAAATAATATTTTTTCCCCTGGCTGTCGCACACAGTAAATGGTATATATTATTTATAGTAAAAGTCACTGACATAAGTTAAGACAATATTTATAGACATGCTTATGAGCTCTAAATCCACTGATTAATTGAATTCCAGTGTTATTTATTATTTTCATCATTAGTTTTTTTTTTTTTTTTTAGAATCAGTTGTTCATGTGTCATATATTAATGATAAGTTGAAAAGCAAGGAGGAGATGTAATTTGCCATGTCCAACAGAGAATAATTAGTCCATTTAATAGACTGTTTAATTATTGTAGTGCACTGGGGATAAGGACTGAAGTGGATACTCATTTCCATCAAGGTTAGTTCTACTACTACTGCCACTACTACTATGAAAAAAAAAACAAAAAAAACAATGACAATAACATGATTCTTATTCATCTGTTACTGATTTGGTGAGTGCTTGTCTGGGTGTTCTCTAAACTCATTACGCTGTGAAGCTGATAACAATTTTAAGCAGGAATTGAAACACCCATGCAGACTGGGCTAATAATTAAAAATGAGTTGATACCACCAAATGGCACCACATGTATTTACAGTGGGGTATCTGGGGGCCTCGGGGCTCCTTGAGGGGGGTTCCAGACAATCGCCAGCAAAATGAAGAATAGTTCACTCAGTGTAATTACATTCACTAGAAAATATCTCATTTAGAGCATTTATTATAATGACTGTTCAAAGTTAGAGGTTTTCCTTTCCCACTATCATATCCCAACCTTCAGCATACAATTCAAAAATCATCAGCAACAATAAAAACCTCATATTATTGAACCATCGGGGTCAAAATCTCATTAAATCCGTTTCAACTGGGGGCCTATAGGATATAAGTGATATCATAAGGCCACCATAAATTCACTATATTGACTACCACACACGCTGCAAGTCCCTACAGGAATATTATAGGAATATTATAGTGATTCTTCTTTAGGATCTACCTTTGCCGGCTCAGGGAATGAGGCCTGTGTGTCATCTCTATCATTCCCAGAGAAAATATTGACCAGTCAGTGGATCAACAAGATGCACACCAACCCGTTCATCTGAATCAAAGGAGGACAAGAGAGCACTTGACTTCCTCTTCTTGAAAAGGTAGAAGATGTTACTGCACGCACTAATTTCTTTAGACCTGTCCTGCCTGCTTTTAAGTGGTCAGGGTCAATTTACTGAAATTGGATACCTTGAAATAGAAAGTGGGTTTTTGGAGCATGAGGACTGGAGGGACAGAATCTGTGGGGTCTGGCCTGACTGACAGACTTCTCAGCAAACCACACACCTGCTGGTGGCTCCAGCTAGGCGGTGATTGGTTTGAATCTGATGAAGCAACTGCGCCCTCTGGCGTCTATCTGCAGCCACTGCGTGAGCTGTGTTCACTTCGTATCAGTACAAACTACCCAACTGTACAAACTACATGGAAAAAAAACCGTGCACCGTGAGCCTCAGTGCAATCGTCACTTTGTCTGCAGCATTTATTGGTATATAGGCCAACCAGAGCTCTGCACGGGATGGATTTTTAAATTTTTTTTAAAATTTTTAAATCCCGCATCTGCCTGCAAAATATATGCAATATTTTGTCCTGCTCCTACGTGCATGTTTTTTGTTTGTTTGTTTGTTTGTTTGTTTGTTTTTTGCCCCAGGTCAGGTTGCCTCAGGTGCAACAGTAAATTGTTTGGATGGAAAATAGGGTTTAGATTAGGTGATTAGATTAAGTTGCCTTGGCCTGGGCCTGGGCTTTAGCCCTACAAACCAAATAAGAGTATAGAAGAATAAGAATAAACCCTGCTTCTCTGAGTGCATTTAATAACTCCAGTTTGTTTGTTTGTTTGTTTGTTTAATTAGAGCCTTTGATTATTTTCTTGTCCACCACTGCATAGCCTGGAAAAAATGTCCCTCGAACAAATTTGCTTGCCTAGCCTTGAAAGATCCTATTCTCTCGCTTCTGCTGACACTTTATTTACGTCTTCCACATGCATGATCTGGTGGGCTACACAGGCCTCCATAAATTTATTGGCAATAATATAGGTTCTATGGAGAGAATAACCCAACTAAAGGACTTAAATGACAGCTGGAACTACTCAAAATTTAAAAGTGACAGATTTGGATGGATCAGTAAGGCAGAAGATAATGGAAAGCACATTGTACACCCATCAGTAAACACGTGGAATAGGGCACGAGAGGCTGGACAGGAGGGTAAGTAAAGCTTTTTTTTTTTCATTTTCTCCTTCTACTCCTATTTCCTACCCATTAACCATCTGTCCCCAGTGTAAAATTCATGTTTAATTAATACAATTTAAACGGTGTCTAGATGTGATACACACTCCGGTGCAATAGGCGGCGGTGTGCACCTATCAAGCTTGATGCCAGAAGGAAGAAGAAAGAAACTGTAGCGTTGATGGTAACCCCAGATTTGCGAAACTTTTGCGAATCTGAGTTGGTGCCCTCACGAGTGCAGCTGAGATTAAGGCTAGTTTGGGGTCAGGTTAACGTTAAAATTAGATTTGGGGTTACGGTGAGATTAAGGTTGAAATTGGGGCGGAGTCAAGCGCGACAGTGTTGAATCAAGTGCGCATGTGCGGGAGCTTCGCACATCGAGGGTTACCATCTAGCCACGAGCTGCAGGGTGTGGAAACGGTGTCGCGTCATTTCTCTGCTGTCAAAATGCCTGTGGATCTAAGTCAGTGGACGGGGCCGCTCGCCTTGCAGGAGGTGGAGGAGAAGCCTGCAAAAGCCCTGACCGTCAAATATGACTCTGTTGAGATCGACGAGCTTGGTAAAGTGCTCACGCCAACGCAGGTTAGTGAGCTAACCAAGCTAACAACCCAGCTAATGTGTTTCCTTAGCATGCATATAAAACTGCTTTTCACCACGGTAAATCTGTGTGAACTCGGCTCGGTTTGCAAACATTTGCTCACAATGAACGTCTCGTCCACGTTACATGTCTGCTCCATTGACATACTTAGGCTTAGATGCAGCACAGCGCCCCCACGAGGTCCTACAGGCTAACGACATGTCGGTGCACCGCCAAAATAGTCAGGCAAGCAGCCATGCAGAGTTTAGGTTTTTTATACTTGGTGTCCCTACTAACTCTGCCCAGCAGCAGACGCGTTTCAAGCTTCATGTCCTGTCATTTATTAGCCTCTTTCCATTCAAGTTAATCTGTTATTGCCTTTACTTCCCCCCAGGTGCAGAACAGGCCCACTGCTATTGAGTGGGACGGGTGTAACGCCGGTAAGCTGTACACCCTGGCCTTGACTGACCCGGACGCTCCCAGCAGGAAAGACCCCAAATTCAGGTGGGGAAGGCAGTCACGCCTGATGTCCCGCTGTGCCCTCAAACATCCCATGTCTGTCTGGAATTACAGTACAGTATGGAGCTGGTAAAACATAAACCACTTTCACTGGATGAATAACCCGGTGTGCACCTTTGACCGGTGGGATCGCAGGAGATCATGACACGCATCCTCAGATTTATGTCTTCCAAGTGCCTCAGAATACAACTGGTGCACTTCCTCTCTACTCACGTGCTCTAAAGTGGAGCGATGTTTATATTTATTGCCAAAGTTGTAGACGAAAAAAACAAAGAACTGCAAACAGGAAGAGTGGAACCAACTTTTAGGCGGAAGGAACAGTGATTATGGCTGGAATCCAGAAACATTTATTGTTCTCTTTAACATTTCATAGTAAGGGTACAAATCATATATTTAACTAACGCATAACTCATGATTTAATGCATGAATTAATGCAGGATGTATCATGAATTCGTGTTGCACACTATTAACAAATGATCAAGTCACTATGAGTTTGTGTGATTACTTCACAATTAACAGATTATCTTTCAAGGAGGGTTAATTTGGTTTGTTTACATTAATTGACATGCGACCAAATTACCTAGATTCCTCTTACATTAGATTCTATTTAGGGCTAATGCATTTGCTCAGCCTCTCTGATTAAAAAAAAATAAAAATAATCCTATTTCTGTGCTAATAGACTCAGTGGTATTTTTGACACATTTACAACATAGTGGGTGGAACATGATTTCCTTTTTTTCTTCATTATATTTCTGTTGCTGTCAAAAGCAGTGGAGTGTAGCACTCTGTAACCAAAACCATAGAGCAATTATCAGTTGACAAATTAGATGAATCATTCTCATCTGATTTCAACAGTAATGTAAGTACAATTCAAAAAAACAAAAAAAACAACAACTCATGTTCCACCCACTTTGTTGTGACTGTGTCAAAAAATGCCATTGGGTCTGTTCTCATAGATATTTAAGGCTATTTTTGTCAGAGAGGCTGAGCAAACGCACGGTCCTGAAATAAACTCTGATGTAAGAGCGATCCAGCTGTTTTGGCCGCATCTCAGTTCATGTATGAAGTCACCGTGAATTCATGTTCCCAAACTGATGATCTATTATAAGTAAACTGATCACATAAAGTCAAAGTCGCTTGATCGTTTGTTAACGGTGAGCAACAGGAACTCATGCTACATCACCATCAGTCCTGCATTGTGATCATATGATTCGTACCCTTATTACAAAGTCTTCACCCATGTTTTTGTTGCTTTTGCATGGTATATGACTTTTTGCAGAAACGCCCTTTTTTAACATGTGTCCTGAGCCGGTGCTCTGCCTCTCCCACAGAGAGTGGCACCACTTCCTGGTGGTCAACATGAAAGGGAACGATGTGTCCAGCGGCTGCGTCATGTCCGACTACGTGGGCTCCGGCCCTCCCAAGGGCACAGGTACGACGAAACTCTAATTACAGAGAGCACAACCTGAATACTGCTGATGCACAGGGGCAGGGAGGTGGAGTGGATTGTTTTATTTATTTATTTAGTTTTGAATCAGTTACACAATTTAACCAGTTCAAAACTACTTTTAAAGACGATACATGCAGGTTCATGTATGTTAAATGTTCCATACAGCCTAATCTGTAGTTAAATGCTAATAATTTGTCCATATCAAAATTGTTTAAAACATGGCCCACTTAAATGGAACATGTTTTCTTTCCACTGACAGTCATTCAGTCAGGACTTGTTGTGTTAAAGTGAATATGAGTGTAAATATATTGGGGTTAGCATCCTGATGAGTCACACCGGATTTTGGATAATACATGTCTGTCTTCCATCTGTAACCTGTCTCCTCTCCGTAATCCAGGTTGTCTGCAGGTCCTCAAAAAGTCTTAAACTGTCTAACCTGAGGGTCTTATAAGGACCAAAATAAAAAATAGGAAGCTAAGTCTTAGGATCATTCAAAAGGTCTTAAAATGCTGGCTGTTTTTCTGGTGATGGAGCCAGACATGCAGGGAAGTGTTAGATTTAACTTGGAACAAGCAGAGACGCTGCGATCTAAATGAAATCAACAAGATCATGATGAGTCCGTCTGGATCAGAGTGCATCTGAGACAGAGCGTGTCATCTCCATGTTGACTTCACTTAAGGTCAAGCTGGAATCCAAACTACTGTGGGTCATTTCTCTGTGACGGCGTCGGCCTCACCCTCTGTGATACACACACAAACACACTCAAAATGTATCCGATTTTTCATGTGTGACTGCTGGTTTGGACTTTTGTCAGTCTGCTGAGCAACCTCTGCCACTTTTTTTTATTGTAAACATCTTCTGTGTGGCCTCGGTTTTAGATCAGCTTCTAAAGGTTTTTTTTATTGTTATTTTTTTTTTAAATGGCTGAAATTTTCCTCCGATATTCAGACTTCATATTTGAAAATGGCAGTGCAAAAAAAGAAAACTATTCCTGGAGTAGATCTCTTTTGAATGAAATGCTGAAATGTTTGAGTAAACAAAATGAACAAAAAGATTATTGCAGGTGCAAAATAAAATGATAAAAAAAGAGATATGAGAATAAGAAAAGAGTGTCCAGCAATATAAAGTATTTTAAAAACGCTCTAGAAAATAATATAAAAAGACACTCAATATTGAAAGACACGTAACAGTAAACTGAGAAATCGGTCTAACCCTTGCACCAGTGTGGTTTGGATGATACGGACATTTGTTTTGTAAGGACTGCAGTACAAATGCAGGTGCAGAACAGGTTTAGCTGGTCAGACAGGCCTGTGTAAAAAATAAAATAAAATAAAAAAAATTACCTTTATTCTGTTGCTGACTTGATAGCTGTATTAAGTGATACTCCTTGTGGAAAAAAAAAGTCACATATGTTCCACTTTTCACAGTCACAGCTAAAACATGACAAAATAATTTTGGACTAATGATGATATTATGTTTGAGAGCTGATGTGAGCAGATATGACGGCACGCTGATCGCTAACCAAGCGTGCGTTCCCTCAGGTCTGCACAGGTACGTGTGGCTGGTGTACGAGCAGCCGGGCAGCCTCTCCTGCACCGAGCCCGTCCTCACCAACCGCTCCGGAGACAACCGCGGAAAGTTCAAGATCCAGAGCTTCCGGCAGAAGTACGGCCTGGGAGCCCCGGTGGCCGGGACTTGCTACCAGGCCGAGTGGGACGACTACGTGCCCAAGCTGTACGAGCAGCTGGCCGGAAAGTAAAAAAATCGAGACTTTTCTTTAGAGCACTTAAATCTAGGAATCCCCAAGGAGGCTGCCGGTCTGCTTGAACTCCCCATTCATGCAAGCATCAAAACCCAGCAATAACTACGCCTTTTGTTCTGAGCGTGCCACTCAATAGCCTCTCTTTCCTCCGCTGCCTGCCCATCTTCTCCATACTAACTAACTATAACAAAACAATTGCCCTCTGTGTCATCCTGCACAATAAATCTGTTTCACCAAGACGCCCCTGTCCTTGTTGTATTTATTTATTTATTTATTTATTTTCCTGCTCAAGTGTTGGCATGACTTCATATTTGAAAATGACAGTGCAAAAAAAGAAAACTATTCCTGGAGTAGATCTCTTTAGAATGAAATGCTGAAATGTTTGAGTAAATAAAATGAACAAAAAGATTATTGCAAGTGCAAAATAAAATGATAAAAAAAGAGATATGAGAATAGGAAAAGAGTGTCCAACAATATAAAGTATTTTAAAAACGCTCTAGAAAATAATATTAAAAGACACGCGACAGTAAACTGAGAAAGACGCCCCTGTCTTTGTTTTATTTATTTATTTATTTTCCTGCTCAAGTGTTGGCATGACTGATGCTTTGCGCTGGCAACTCTCCACAAAATATCTTTGACCTGCCAAGGTTTACATTGCAATGATCATTTTATATTGTCTGACCTTTAGATGTAATTCCATAAAGACTTTGCAGTAACTTAATACAGGGTTTATTGCTAAAGGCCGTGATAATATTTACTTTATATTTGGAGGTGGGTTACATTTGGCGGCCCCATTCATAAAGGAGCAATCTGCACAAATTGAACTGTCATAATAACTATCAGCCGGCACAAGGCTAATGCATCACAGCGCAAAGGACAGCTTGGCAACTCCAGACTGAATTAATCACCGTAAACTTTGCCCTCTTTGTCCGGCGGACCTGCAGCGACCTGTGATCACGCTGACTAGACAAATAGTTGGGGATTTTTCTAGTCTGCGCCCTCGGCTTTCACTGGTGCAGCAATGTGAGCTGAGGATTTGTTGGACGTTCTTGGCTCCGGTTAAAACTGTTGCTGAATTTCACGTTTTCTGCTACAATGTCCCGCTCACATCCCGAACCCTAAAGCTTTGTTTTTTCACACAAAGTCCTGAAATTGTCCCAACAGCATTTGTTTTGTTTTTTTTTGTGATACAGTATAAATGAGGAATTTGTGGCAGACTCGATTGACAACACGTCCTTAGTTTGTGTGATGAGCACTTTATTTACAAATATAATTAAAAGCTCTGACAGATTCATGCTTTCTTTTAACCTGGAAAAGAAATTAAAGTGCATGCAATAATAAAGCATCATACTGGTCTGTTTTATAAGAAAATACACAGCTTGAGAGTTGTGGTTAAAGCAAAAAAAAAAAAAAAAAAAAAAAAACAGCAGAAAAAAAATATAAGAAAAAAAGATTCCGACAGAAATTGAAATGAAGATCCCATTGACAGATTACTGAACTTCAAATACTATACGCGGAGGGGGGAGGGGAAAAAAAGCGTTTTTAAAAAATTTGATTTGAATAACAGTTAAAATACGATACGAAAATAAGTAAAAGCTCTCCATAAATCCTTCTATACACAAAATACAAGTCCCCCCCACCCCCCATGAAGCCCTTTGTGCTAGCTGGGAGTTGGAGTTCACATGTGTCACATGTATTATTCACATTGGCTGCCAGTGCAGAGAAATCAGTACAATACACAGAAGTACCATGATTCATCCTCACCCCCTCAGTAATCAAATTCACTCATAGGAGTCACATTTATTATGAGCGTACCTGTATGTACATCATGACTTTTTCTTTCAAAGTATCAAATTATTCAAATTTTCATAAAAATTTCCTGATGAATAAATACCAAAAAGTGTTGAAAGAAGCAACGCCGGAGAACGGCTGCGGAGAAAGATCGGCTGTTAAGTTTTAAAGATTTTTGTTCTGTGTGTTTTTGTTTGTTTTGTTTTTTTTGCGCAGCTTGAAACAATGAAAAAAAAAAAAAATCACCTAAAAATGCAAGGTCATCGAGCGATTTTGCTCGCTGAAGTGCCCTCATTTTTCTCTCCCTCTTTCTCTTTCGTTTTCCACTTTTAGTCCCACCAAAAGTGTCATCATTGCACAAGAAACAAACAACACTGTGACAATGTTATCATAATTCTTACAAAAACATGACAACTACAGGAGGTTATCCAGCATTTTTTTTTTTTTTGTCATCTTGTGACACCACGAGAAGTTGGGGGGGAGGGGGGGTTGTTTGAGTATGTGGGTGGGTGGGAGGGGTGCTCGAACCTGCCATTGGCTCTAACCGGCCCTGAAACACAAGACACTAACTGATTCTGGAGCCGCTCGGTGTCGGTGTTTTTGAGTTCGGGCGTCAGCGGTGAGACGCCCGCGCTGTAGGGTCAGTTCAGGCAAAGGGAGAGGAGGGGTGTTTCTGAGGCAGACGGACGCCCGGGGCCTGCGACAGGCGGCGGCCCCTCATCTGTAGTCGTCCTTGGGATAGTCCAGGGCCCCCAGGTTGCCGAAGCCCAGCCGGATGCTCTCCATGTCGAAGCTGTCACTCTCCCGCTCTTCGCGCTCCAGCAGGTGCTTGATCCGGTCGGTCCGCTCCTTCTGAAGAGAAACCAGCTCCTCTTCGATCTGCGGGGAGGCCGGAGGAAAGAGGACAAAGTCATACCCAGAGTTATAATGAGTGTGGGATGTTTTTTGAATGTGTAGTTTTCAATTCTGATTTTGATTTCAGTTTAGTTTTACTTAAGTTTCAGTGGTGTTTTTCAGCTGCAAATTTAGTGCTTTTGGTGGTGATATTCATTAAAGGTGTAATGATGGTAAAGGATGGAGTATGGAAGTTCAGAACAGCTATTCTGTACAGGTTTGCAAGAGGAATTGGGTAACACAAACAATTAAACAACTATATATGAATCAACCAATTAACATTAATTTTTCAATTCAGGATCCAACTAATCCAAAGTTGAGACTACAGCAAAATTCTCGGCCCAAAATCCATTCTCTTTTTTCGACCCTGCGCATGAACAGATAGAGAAAAACTAAAATCATGTCATGCATTTATTAATAATTCAGTTCTTCAGGTAGACCAGATGGATTTAATTTATCCGTAAAGTCTTATGAATTTCACTTTGAGACAGAGACTTAACACCGTGTCTGAAAATAACCTTGAGGGAATGACGTAATGTGTTGTCTGCCACTCGGCGCAGACTTTGGTTTGGTGTATGTGGTATAAACTGAATGAGCAGATATATTAAGGTGTATTAATGAGGTTCTGCCCTCGCAGGAGTTCTAGCCGTTGCATTTTTCAGCTGAATGACCAATTCAGCACCGGCCTACGAACCCACGGGTTCAGACAAAGCACCGCAAAGCGCAATACGGCAATGTGGAGAACTACTGAGCATGCACAGAAAACTCCAGACTCTGACCATGAGCCGAACCGAGGACAATAGTGCTCCTAAACCATGACATCATCCCAGTCGCAGCGTGCAGATCAGGATGCAGCCAGGAGATGGCGTCAGTCCACTGCAGCTTGTTCAACACCAACGGGCCCAGCAGAACTAGATCAGGGTGGCATTTCAAATGCCTCTTCCTTTGTTGTCGGAGTGCTGTCTACCAGACTGTGGCGATGACGTCGGCCACTTTGGAAAGCATCTCACTTGGCCCTTCTAATCTTATAACATCTCATGTCACTGATGTGCATGACATGTGGTCGAACTGATCATGTGCAAAAAACTGGTCCATAGCAGGGGCACAGGACACTGAAAATGTTCGATGAGGCACACATTTACTGAACTCATAAAATCATATCATCAGATATGAAAGCTGCATGCCAGCTGGGCAAAAAGTGTCTCTTTCAAGTTAAAGTGTGGAGAAACACGAACAACTTGAGCAACGACCAAGGTTGTGTACACATTAAACTGATAAATACCTAACCCATAGCTACATACTACAAATTAAAAGCCACAAAAAGGTTATTTTACACATAAGTGATGTCAGATATCAAACATCTGGGAGGTGACGTGCCTTTTCAGTATAAAAGGGGTTCAATATAAAAGAGTATCAGTGGTTCACGGGGAGGTGAAGGGCCATCTAACACTCTGCTCACATAAGACTCAATCAATACAGTTTCTTGTATTTGCTGTTAAGACATTGACTCACGGAATCCATCATGCCTCTTAT
Organism: Myripristis murdjan; assembly: GCF_902150065.1. Classification (NCBI taxonomy): domain Eukaryota; kingdom Metazoa; phylum Chordata; class Actinopteri; order Holocentriformes; family Holocentridae; genus Myripristis; species Myripristis murdjan. The sequence goes on from NC_043988.1 coordinate 29,665,061, forward strand.
TAATAGCTCAGGCCCACTCATTTCAAAATAACTGATAAATGTCACACCTAACAATAGCTGGCATGCTATAAATAGATGAGGAATGAGATGTAATAACACAAACAATGCTACCATGAAGAGATTTCACCGCAATGGGAGAGTGTGTGTGTGTGTGTAGGAGAGAAATGGTTGTCTGCTCTCGGCAGGAAAGCATACCACTCTCATCGCCACCTGTGGTGAGGGAAATCTGTGTGTGTCTGTGTGAACTCATGAATGTCTGTCGGGGTCTGCTTTCATGCCTTGCTGCCTTCCTCTCTGGCCGTCGCTCTGCCTGCTGAGGTGGATGCAAATGTGGATCTGGACCTGTTTACGTAAGCGCCCATGCTTGGCCTTTTTTTTGCTTGACCATATTACCAAAATCTCTTCAAGAGAATAAATACTCTCTCTGGTACTGCTACCCCTTTCTCCCTGAGTCCATCTATATGCCTACAGGCCTCAGACCCTTAAAGGGGCATTAAGTCATCTATTAACTTTATTGACCTCTACTGGAGACCGACTGGAACTGCAGCATCAATACAATTTGTCTCCTCCCACATAAATATATAAATAAATGGCCTGTAACTGACATAAATGGTCAAGTCAAATTTTCACAACAGGTATGAGCTGTCCAGGAGAGATTTGACAGAAACGTCTAATGGAAAGGCAGCTGATCACAAATTAAAGTACTGTAATTACTCTGTCATTTGCTTTTTTTTTTTTTGCTTGAGAGCAAAGCTTCTTAGCCTTGGTGGCTGAAATGTTTTGCAGAGCCAGCTGCTCGCTTGTTGCCCCATCATCTTTGAGCAGTTAAAAATGCAAATAGATGGGGGAGGCCGCTAAAAGTGTCTTGAAGTTGAGTGGCGAGTTTTTGTGTCAAAACGCCAAGCACAGGCCTGAATTAGAGTCATTTGTATTGATTAACAACCTTATAAATCCCCTGCAGAAATATTACGTGCTACGGGAAAGTGACAAAATTGCACTTATTGCCCTGTTAAAATGACAAGAGCGCCTCCCACGCCATCTCCACCCCCACCGCACCTTTTGTTCCAGGTGAGCTCGGCGCAGCGACACCTTCTGCTCCAGCTTCTGCTGCTCGCGCTCGTGCTGCGCCTCGGTCTGCATCTTGATCTTGCTCTGGTAGGCGTTGAGTAGCTCCATCTCCTGCTGCAGCTGCTGCCTCAGGGCCTGGCACTCGGCTTCCTGGGCCTCGTCCAGACGCAGCTGACACCGCCGACCATGGACCGCAACAGGGAAGAGGGATGTACAAAGAGGGAGAGAGAGAGAGAGAAACGTGCAGAGGAGGACGGGGGGAGGGGGAGGGAGTACATGGATAGGAGAGGCAAAAGGGGAGAAGAGCGGAGAAAGAGGGAATAGAAACGGGAGATTGGGGGGGAAACCATGGACGAAAGAGGGTAACGGGGACAGACAGGGCACAGAAAGACAGTGTGATGGGAGGGGGGAGAGAAAAGGACACGGAAAGGGACGGGAAGACAGCAAGAAAGAGCATGTAAATGGGAGAGAGACATTGAGAGAGAGCATTGCATGGAGACACACAAGGCAGGGGGAGAAAAAATATAAATGCATGAGCAACAGGTAGAAAGAAGGGACAAGAACACACAGCCTCATAATCTCCTTCAATGGCTGACATGCGTGTCCACATGTCCTCCAGAAAATCATATTCAGTGCTTATGTATGATATTCATCAATCGCTTCAAGTAATTCTCTGCAAGCTAGCCCCCACCTCCCCCGCTCACAAAGCCTCCGAACTCACTGCCTGCGAGGCCATCATCTCGTTGATGCTCTGCTCGTACTGCTCGGCGAGGATGGCCAGCTTGCGTGTCTGCTCATCCTTCAGGGCCTTGAGCACCGTCTTGTGCTCGGCCTTGGGCGTCACTTCCATCTGGTGGTGGCGCAGGGCCTTGTACTGCTTGGTCTGCACCTTACATGTGTCCTGGAACTGCTTCTTGATCTGCAGCTCCAAGGCCTGGCAGAGGGGACACACACAGAGAGAGGAAGAGACGGACAGGACGAGTGTTAGATCGGCTGTAGCGGCTTCCGAGCGATTCGAGTCACTCCTGAAATTTCCATATCAAGGTACAACAGCTAATCCCACAAAAACCACAATTCATGGGTCTAGCCTTTGTTATTCTCAAAAGCACATTAAAAGAAAATGAGGTTCAGATATGACATATTTTGTATGTTCTTTAGCTGTTCTTTTTTTCTTTCGAATTAATTTGTTACATCCATGTTGCATCACTGTTTCATCAAAACTACAAAAAAAAAAACACAAAATCATAGATATTGCTCACGGCTTGCACCATCTTGATGGTGGGTGGAATTCCTCTTTTCAGTAACACCGGAAGAATTGTAGAAATTAACCCACAATTTAGTTTGAAAAGTATTTTCTTTGTCTACAGGTTTAGCTCTTAAAGCATCTGTGTCTAAATACGGGAATTAATGCACCTACAAATCCTGGACTGGAAACTGCTATGGCCCAATTTTACTCCTCCAGGTCTACTCACCTTGAGGTTCTTGGGCTGCTGCCGAAGCTCCAGCACATGCTTGCGGTGCAATTCGCGCTCGCGGCGGTTGTTGTACTCGATCTGGTTCTCCAGCTCTGTCTGGTGCTGCAGGCGGATCAGGTCCATGCGCAGCTTCTGCAGGGTCTTCAGCTGCCGTTGCTCCAGCTCCTGGGTGGACTCGTCGTGGCGGATCAGCATGGCGTGCTCCATCTCCTTCTGGGTCTTCTTCTTGTTCAGCTCCTGGGAGGAAGGGGAAGGACGTATGGATGACTACGAGGTGTGATAGACGATGGCTAAACTGGTATTGAATCGCTTTGGAAGGCAATATTGATGTCCTTTGAATGCTCTGAGAGTGCTATTGATTTGAGTCCGAACATGCAGTTTTATTTTGTTCAGTGTATTGAGCGGGGCATTCAATTTTCCCAGTTAGGAATCAATTGCATACACTTTTCATAATTTGCTGCAGGGTTAGAAAATTATTCATTTACAATAGCTATTGTCCCACTATCAACAGTGTGAAAAAAAAATAAAAATAAAAAAAAATAATAATACACATGGTGACATTTAGATCTGTTTTTGTATCAACTAAACTATTACGGCGATCGTCTACAATGTGACTTGAGGTTTTGGGCCTTTGGACTTATTAATACTTCCTCCAGATTAACACTACAGATTTGGAGATTATGACATTGTTGCCTTGCTTTACTCTCTAATAATCGGCTTTAGACTTAGTGGGAATCACCTTGCAGCTCTGCAAAACAATGGGCATAATTGGTGCACAGTCCCGTTTGCTGAGAAAAACATTTTGGTTTCGTGTCGAAATTTTCATTCGGGGCCAAGTTCACACGGACATCACAAACAACAACAGCGGATAAACAGAGGTGCCATTTCAATTCAAACTCATATGTGCACAAAATGGGCTTCAGTTTCATAGATTTGCCATAGATTACACTTGGGATGAAGCCGTATGTGAGTATGTTTATCACTCAAGTTCACATAAAAGTCACTCTATGTGTACAGCCTCCGCACCTCTCGGATTTGCTCCTGCTCAAACTCGTGCCTCTTGATCATGACTTTGCGTTTGAAGGCTCTGCAGTTTCGGTCATAGAAAACCCTCTGCTGACCCAGGAGATGGGCCTCCTCCTCGGCCTGGGAATGCTGCATGTTCTCCTTGTGCTTGGACAGACGCTCCTGCTTCTCCTTCTTAGGTGTGCTGTGGTCCTCGTTCATCTCCTGAAAAAGGAGGGGGTGAAAATTCGAGGCCATGAGAGGCATGGCGAGAGAGGGTTGTGGCGCTGCACCGAGCACACTGCAAAAACACAAAATCTTACCAAGATTATTTGTCTTATTTCAAGTCAAAAATGTCTTATTTCTTGTCAAAATATCTCATTGCACTTAAAATAAGACATGATCACCTCAGAAGTAACTTGTTTTTAGACAATTGTCTCTTGTTTCAAGTGAAAATTTGCTTGAAACAAGTGAAAATTTGCTTGTTTCATTGGCAAAATTTGTTTCTCGTTTCTAGCTAATTTTCACTTATTTCAAGTGAATTTTCACTTTTTCCACTGGCAAATTTTGCCAATGAAACAAGCAAATTTTCACTTGTTTCAAGTGAATTTTCACTTGAAACAAGTGAAAATTGTCTAAAAACAATTTACTTCTGAGGTGATCATGTCTTATTTTAAGTGTAATGAGATATTTTGACTAGAAATAAGACATTTTTGACTTGAAATAAGACAAATAATCTTGGTAAGATTTTGCGTTTTTGCAGTGCACAACCACCGCGGTGGGAAATCAACACTAACCACCGACCAAATGCTTGTTCCTTTCTCTTCCAAATAATTTTGTTTGGTAAGATAAAGAAAGGAGACTGATATATTTTGGAATTGACAAGCCATCTAGGCCAGTGGATGAGACATTTTCTTGGATTTAGATAACAGTTGTGTGTCACTGATTGGATATATGGAAAGCGCCACGGGCACAGCATTCACAAACCACAAAATATGGAGACAGAGGTTTGATCCCTGTCACATACGGTGCCAGTTTTGCAAAGTGAGCTATAATGTGGAGGAAAACACAGTGTTTCAAATAAAACTCCATCTGTATTCTCTTTTTCATGTCGTCTGTCTTCACACAGAGACTCACACATCAACTGTCTCAAATGCAGTTCCCAAAAATACCAAACATTTGACTGGGAGCATGTACCAAACTCCAAATGACCTTCTGTCTCAAACTACAGATGACTTTCATTGCCAGAAGAAGAAGAGAGAAAAAAAAAAAAAAAAAAGATAATTTTAGCCAAATCTGCCCCCTTCGCAGCATGAGTTCTCTTTCTCTTTCATGGGCTTTAAGGTAATCTACAGCTCAGGCTAATGCACTTAACACATGAGCCTGATCCCTGCTCTCTGTGGCTTCTAATTCCGTTATAGCCTTCAGTTGGTGGGAAATATCTCTCCCTGCCAGCGATGCTTTCTTTTAACTGCGCTGACCTAATTTTGGTCACTTATCTTGTAACCGAAAACACAGTGTATCACACTCCCAACCCACCGGAGTATTCTCTGGACTCTGTTCAGCTTCAAGGTTGTGGAGGCACACAAATGCACTGTCTGTGTTTGCGTGGTGCGTTTGAGTGTACAGCACGCGTGTTTTGCGAGCACGTACATGTGTAGGTACACAGAGAGTGGGCATGTGTTTGCATGTGTTCGTGTGTATGTGTGTGTGTGTGTGTTTGTGAGCATGTACATGTGTAGGTATGTGGAGAGTAGGCAGGCTGACTCAACACAACTTCCAAAAGGACCACTTTTGGAGGTACTGAATGTGCATGTTTGTGCGGAGGAGGGCCGATTGAAAAGCACACAGGACCATGTGTCACGCAGCACGAGAGAGGCGTACAAAGAAGCTCGCCTGAGGAGCAAAAAGGAAAACAACAAAACATGGCCGACCTCCTTAATCTTCTCCTTGCAGAGCTTGTACTGCTTCTTTTGATTATCCAGGAAGGTGGTCAGCTCCTTCTTCTGCTGGGCCAAGATCTGCTGCTGGAACTTCTTCTCATCCGCCAACGCCGTTTTCATCTGATGGACACATGAAAACGGGAGAAAGACAGAAAAAAAAAACAGGGGGCGGGGCTGTTAGCTTCATGTGCCAGCCTGGAGGCCTCAGCTGGATATGGCACTGAGCTGCAAACAAATGTAAGTATATAAAGGTCTAAAAAAAAAAAAGGTCCTCTAAAACAGAATGGGTAGAGTTTGGTACCAACACTGCCAGAGTTTTGATTCTCACCAGGGCAACCCATGCTATACACTGCAAAAACTCAAAATCTTACCAAGATTATGTCTTATTTCAAGTCAAAAATGTCTTATTCCTAGTCAAAATATCTCATTACACTTAAAATAAGACATGATCACCTCAGAAGTAACTTGTTTTTAGACAATTGTCTCTTGTTTCAAGTGAAAATTCACTTGAAACAAGTGAAAATTTGCTTGTTTCATTGGCAAAATCTGTTTCTTGTTTCTAGCTAATTTTCACTTATTTCAAGTGAATTTTCACTTTTTCCACTGGCAAATTTTGCCAATGAAACAAGCAAATTTTCACTTGTTTCAAGTGAATTTTCACTTGAAACAAGTGAAAATTGTCTAAAAACAAGTTACTTCTGAGGTGATCATGTCTTATTTTAAGTGTAATGAGATATTTTGACTAGAAATAAGACATTTTTTACTTGAAATAAGACAAATAATCTTGGTAAGATTTTGTGTTTTTGCAGTGTAAAACTGTTCATCCTCATGGTACTGCAGTTTGGATAAAAGTGTCCACCAAATGACACATATATATGCTAATCTAACCCAATTTATGAATATAGGCCATGCCCTTTATGTAAAATGTATGAATGTGTACAGTAATGCTAAGTTAACAGTTATGGATTGAGACTTGTTGCTGTGACGTGGGGTTGTGTGTTTACGGGGCTGTTTGTGGGAACGCTGGGTGGTCTATATGAAAAGATACGCTATCACCCCGGTTTGTGTGCTCCTCTTATGGCATGCTGCGTGCTAATCTGAGAGATATGCAGCTTGTTTTCCAGCGCGTGACATTCTGTGACCTACTTCTGCCCCTTGCACTTCGTCTTGCATATCATCGGGTGGCAGTAAAGTCATAACCAGATGATTTCCTTCGCATGTGATTCAAAGCTGCTGGTGGCGCTCCAAACGGAGGCATCATTATCATTTGAAATAACAGCCTTTCTGAATGGGAGTTCACTTAAAGCCGAGTCTTGGAGGATTTTCAAATGTGCTTTTCAGCTCGTTAATGAGCAAACATTCCACCAGCGCGTACTTTCTATAAGACCATCATGATTACAATTCCCTGGGAACATAATCATGCAAAAGGAATGCCCCCTCCCAACCTACACACCCCATCCCACATCTCTTATTGTCATGGCAGACTTTATCCCACAGCCAACTGTTGCTTGGTGCATCATACTGCACCATCATCTGCGATCTAGGTGTTGTACTTATGCGTTTGTTCTCATCTCCACCCTACCACCCATCCAACGTCTCACCTCCTTCTCGGTATGTACGGCATGGCGCTTGGCCAGCTTCTCCAGCTCGATGTAGGCGTTGTTGGCCTGCGTCTCCACCTCCTTCTGCAGCTTGAGCCGGTGCTCGTCCATCTCGGCCTTCAGCTTGTTCTCCAGGGCGATCAGCTGCTTCTGGTGCTGCCGCCGCATGCGCTTGTAGCCTGACATCTGCTCACGCAGCTCGCTCTCCTGCTCATGTTCGTGGATCTGCTTGGTCACCTGTAAGGCAAAAGGGCGTTGAGGTCAGGCGACAAAAGAGGTCAGAGAGACATCTGAGGGACTGAAAATCATCTTTAGTCAATGCATAAAACAAGGAAGTGTATCAAATAGCAGGGGAACATCAAAACAGCAGCACTCCAAATTTGTCAGATGTCCGCGTTAAAAAATACATTAACAATCTGGTGATTCAGTCTAATTTGTCCAAGAGGGAGCTGACTGAAGGCACACTTTATTATTCTCGATTTGTTGCAATCAGTGAATATCACTTGCCAGTTTGACAAAGGCAAGGGATGAGTTTCAGTCAGAAACTGAAAATAAAGAAAGACCTTGAGAGGGAATACTGCGAAAACCGTAGGCTCCCTATTTGGATGAGGTTACCAGTGCAGCCCAACAAAAGCTCTTTCATCTGACCATCTCACATACACAGTCGCTACACAGATCGGGCACCCACAGAGGACCTGAGCCAGTTTTAAGACAAAAAGACTGAGGAAAAAAAAAAAAAAAAAGTCATGTAAACAACTTCAAAATGCTGAAAGGTTATATTTCAACCTGTGAAGCCACTCGTGCTGGCATCGTTCTGCAGCCGTGCCGTCGCTGAATAGCTTCCTCGACAAAAAAAACATCAACCCACCCACTCACGCACCAACCTGAGGACAGAAAGGGTTCTCCACATCCAGGTAGTACTCGCTCCTCATCTTCTCGTAACTCCCGCCCGAACTTCTTAGGCCAAACATGATGGCGACGTTGGCCAAGCGCACCAGCATCCAGAAGCCTTGTGTGGCAACGTATGCCTGACAGAACCCTGTCTGAGCTCCGATGCCGCCCCGAAACCCCCCGGTTGGGCGACGACCCCCGCCAACCGCCAACCCCCACCCCTCCCCTGGTTCGCGCCCTGGGCAGGCAGAGGCAGAGGCAGAGGCAGGCGTATGAACTGTGAATGAGGCAGGCCGACTCCGCGGGCCAACAAGAGCACAGAGCTGCTCTTTAGTGGGGCTAACGCTAAGCGGCGGACAGCAGGTGGGTCACATGAATACCTCATTGAGAAGGAGTGAGAGAAGTTGGGGGGGTGGGGTGGGGCGGAGGTTAGAGTGGAGCAGGGACGCAGAGGAGAGAGACGGAGCGGAGGGGAGGCTGATTGCGAAGGAGAAGGGAGGGAGAAAAGAGCAGATGGAGAGCGATTGGGAGAGTTAGAGGCGAAAGGGAAATATGGAAATAATGAGAGGTAAAATAAGAGCATGAAGAAGGAAAGGGAGGGGTGGGCAGTGGGAAAGGAGGAGGGGGGGGTGTTGATCTCCCCTCTTAATCTGATGCTGAATCAATACCCCTACTGTAACAGCGGCTCCCAATCCTAGTCACTTGCTTCACTGCCACCCTGCATGCTGCCACAGAGGGCCAAGTCCCGTCATGTGACAGCCTTTTCACACAAGGCTCAGAGACTGGAAGGGAGATCATGATATTTAGGGAGGGGGGGTATGCAGGCGAAAGGTGAACGTGGTGAATGTGGCATCAGCAGGAATCCACCGATTAATCTAAGTAATGTCCGTGTATTCGGTCGATTCAGGATGATCCGTCCGAGGGAATTCTCCACCGTAAAGAAAGCATACAGACGCTTTGCACACAACAGTCAAACTGATTAAGGTCAAGGTGTCGTCTTTCTGAGGAAAATGAGCGACGAAAAACAACAAAAAAAGACAACTTGCTGAATGAGGAGGACGCTTTGCAAAACAATGCAAATATTTCCTCCCACGAGACGCACGCCGAAAGTGCGAAGAGCGGCTTTCTCGCCAACTTCGGTTTTCAAAAACAACACGATGCAAGTGAGCGGCTGTGCGGTTGATGTGACTAATCATGTATTGTGATTAGTGTGTCCTATTTTAAACTCTTTGTCAGCGGCTCCGGAGAGCAGAAAAGGGGATGCTGCTGTGCTTTAAAATGCAGGGCCGAAACACCGCCGCAGACATGCAGCGACATGTGGGGAACTCATCAGGCTCAACGGAGGAAGCAGAAGCCCCTGCAATGCCCCTTGCTTATTGTCGTCTTCCTGTATGAAGGCACAGGAGGGGAGGCGCAGCGCTCTCCTCTGTTTGTTTGGGACTCAAAGGGGATGCAAACCACACCGGAGGAGCATCTGGTAAAATGACAACCTGTGCGGTTTACGGTCGACGACCTGCAAACCCCGAGTCTTTTCAGCCATCACTGAAAAACGACCAGCCGGTTGGGACGTGCGTGTTTTCGATACTTTTAGTCTTGAAAACGCGTCTGAAATCTGCCGTGCTGTGGCCGATACGCCGATGAGTTCACAGGCTGCAGGAGAGCTGGAGTGGAGTCGCACTGCAGACGAGGTTCATTCGTTTCTCCACAGTCTGACAGTGGCTCTCTTTGACCTGTAATAACCCCTCTGCCCTCCCTTGCTCTTTTTCTCTTTCCTTCATCTCTCTCCCTCTTTCTGTTCTCCTCCCATCCCTTCGTCCCTCTTTCCCCTTTGCTTTTCGTTCCCTTGTCGCCTACTTGCAGTTTTCCTTTCCCTCGGTCCCTCTCCTTCACTCCCCCCCCCCTGTTCTATAATCTTCCATCTTTCCATCTCATGTGCCCTTTCCCTTCCCCCTTTTTTCTCCATCTCCAGTGCCCTTTTTTCATCCCCTCACCCTGTCCTCAACCCTCCTTCTTTTCTCTTTCCCTTTCTTCCGTCTATCCATCCTTTTCTTCTGCCCTTTTTCATTTTCTCTTCACCTTTCCTCTCTCTCAGCCTCTTCATCCTTCCCGCTTTCTCTCTCCCTATTCTCCACCTCCAGATCAATCAGGACTCTGTGCCCTTCTTTCCTTGCATCTCTCTCTCTCTCTCCCTCCCTCTCTCTCTATCCATCTCTCTTTCTCCTGGCTGCTATCTGATGCTCCATGTCACCTCTGGGTGATAGAGCTCGCCACCCTCCTGTCCTGTCGCCTCTCTCTCTCTCTCTTTCTCTCTGTCTTTCTGGCTCTCAATATCTCAATCTCCACTGTTCTGTTGTCTCACTTCTGTTTTATCCTCTCTCTGTCGTTCTTATCCCCCTGCTCATTGTCGTCTGTGCCTTTCCCTTCTCCTGCCATCTTGCTCATTCTATTTACCCATCCATCATTCTTTCGCGGTTCGTCTCCGGCTCTTTTGTTTCTCTTTAGAAAATAGGAACAATTTTAATTTCATTCCAGCATTTCTATGCTTCTGTTTTTCAGGGCTCTATACTTGATGGTGGTGGTATGGTTTTGTTTCCTCCTTTTATTTCCCTCCTTGCGTTCATCTTCCTTCTCTCCTCCTCGGTTCTTTCTTCTCCTCGCTCCCCTGTTCTCTGACGATTCATCACTCTCCCCATCTACTCCCCCCCCCAAACCACCACCACCATTTATCCTCTCTCTCTCCTTCTCTTTTTCTCCCTCCCTCTCTTTTTCTCCACCTCCTCCTCCTCTCTTTCTCTACCTGCTGATTCCAGTCTCAGCGAGTCGAGGCCAAGCTGAGGACGTCTGTGCTCGGCAGAAAGCGATGATGTCATCTCTTTGGTGCCGGCGGGCAGAATTGCTGCTATCACACGGTGGAGATAATGTGGCTGTATGAAGCCGCCGCTTTTCAAGACAAACAGCCTCAGTTACACCGAGCCGCCGCCGCCATGTGTGACTTCTGTCGTTTACATCACATCTCGGCCAGATGTTCTCATCCACCATGGCTTCACATGTGATGATGAGCATCTTAAATTCCTAATTACCAAGATTACAGGAAACAGCGCTGCCACGACAATATTCCTGTGACTCTGAAATGATCATGTAGCAGAGAAGTGATGGAAAATAAATAAATTAAGAGCTAAGAATAGAGATAGAAGGGGATCCATTATTTCAGAGAGATTTTCTCCTTGTTCTTTAGTGAACACATTTCATTTTAACACGTTAAAAAGAAAAACTTGGGAGTCAAGTAGTCTACATTTGGCCTGTTTTACACATGAATAAGAGAGAAAAACACTCCACCAGACAACAGGGCCTCAGAAATGCAAGGCTTTTTACCAACAGTTCCTTGTTTAACAGTGTTTAAGTATTTTAGGGTGAATTATTCTGTCAATGTCTACTGGTGTCTCAGTGGCTTCGGTTTTAAAGGAGCTTGCTTCATAGTGGTGGTATATTTTTATTTCCAACCCTCTGATTTTGAATGATCCGCGATGGAAACACAAACCGTTCCCTGCCAGCTGGAGTGGATCCTACGGCTGTTATCGATGCCTCGGTTTATGACCAAGAGTGATGATGACGCCGTGATTTAAAATAGCGTTGAGCATGGGTCCAAGCACAAAAGGCAGTCTTCAACTTACCATGACTTGAAAACACGCCACATAAACTGTCAGCAAGCAGGACTGGGCCACCTGGGGATTCGAACCCTCACACATCATTCTGCTGGTTTTGGGTGTACTGTCAAATATTTTGGTAAAGTCTGATCTGAGCGAAAAAGAAAATGTGCATACAGAACAAAATAAAATAAAATACCACTGTCTGACCCACTTTAACACCATTTAAACCACTTGATAGCTACCGTCTACAGAATGTGTGTGTTAATTTTGGTAGCATTTGAACAATTTTGGAGATACAGATGTTGACTGATGCTGCATATTTTGAAAAATATAGAGTGACGGACTTCTGAATTAACTATAGGCTGACGTGTAGCAGTGTATTTTAATGATTTTTTTTTCAGTTTGGAGTGTAAAATCTTTCAAAAGCAAGAATTGTTGTAACAAGCTATGCCACTTTAATCAATCATAATCATATTTTATTCTCTGACTGAGACATGCTGTTTATGCAATATCAACTTTTCACAATTGTAGCGCCCCCTAGTGATGAAATGCAACGTGCGTCGAGAGATGAGCTCAGTCAACACTAAACAGGTGTCTAAAATTTCAGATTAATATCTTAATGTGTTTGAGTTATGGCGAACTTTAAAATAAAAATAAAAAAAAAAACGGTATCATCGGTATCACATATCAAAAATCTGAAAAAGTAACTTTGTTTGGCCAAATTTGGACCAAATTTGTAGCTAAACACAGTTTATGAGAAAATGCAATATTGCAGAAAATCTTCCCAGGGGCACAATGGAAGTTTTAGGGATATATATGCAACTGGATCCAGGGAATCTAGAAAAATACGTACAATCCAGGGGTTAAAGATTGAAATGTAAGTATAATTATAGCGCCACCATCTGACCCAAGTGGTTGAATTTTTGTTGCCCGAGTAAAGGGTGAGATTTCCAAAGTTTGGTGTCTTTCGCTCGAATGGTTTCAAAGATCCAGATACTTCAAGCGGAGGAGAATGGAAAGACAGAAGCAACTGTCTGCACAAAAACAAAAATGGTTCAGCACTTTGTGTTTGGACCCCCAACAATAATTACAAAAGACTAACAACCCCCGGTAGTGTGTGTGTGTGTGTGTGTGTGTGTGTGTGTGTGTGTGAATACACACGATGGAGACGGGCGGTCAACAGAAAAAACTGCGCTGGAATATCAGTGGTCCTGGTCAAGGACAGTACGAGGACACACACACACACACACACACACACACACACACACACATACACACACACACACACACACACACACACACACACACAGAGGCTACACTCACATCTTCCTTGCCAATTTTATCTAATGTCTGGTTTAAGACCTGACAGAATGGACTCCCAATTAAAACCAGTGGGTCGTGGGAGGGCAAACACACACACACACGCACTCACACACACAAGCGTGCACACACTCACACGCACACACACAATCACAACAACTACTTACTGGTTACTGGAGCTCGTTACCATGACAACAGACACAGAGATAGAGGGAGAGAGAGATAGAGAGACACAGAAATACACTGAGAGAATTTCCACCCCCCTCAATTCACAACACTGAGTCGGGTCTGAGAATGATGTATTATCAAGTGCAGGAGAGGAAGTAAGGAAGGAAGGAGGGAGGGAGGGAGGGAGGGAGGAGGGGAGCAGTAATGCGAAGCGTAGTACGAGTGGGAGAAAACAAAGGAGAGGTGAATGAAGGTAAAAAAAAAAATCAGTAGAGAAATCGGGATCCGTAACAGAGAGCGGAGGGCAGAGAGAGAGAGATGGAAAAAATGGGGGAAAGGCTGCAGGATGGACAGATGGAAAGGCAAAAGGAGGATGAAGAAAAAGAGAACAAGCAGAAAATGAATCACGAACAGGTGAGGAGAGAGGTGGGAAAAAGGTCTGAGTAAAGAGGTGACACCGCAGAGGCAACTCTCCAGTGAAGTCCGAACGCTCCTCTCAGACATTTTTATTTTATTTTTTTTTAAATCGATACCATTTTGCTCGGATGTGGATCTTTAAGAGTAGTGGCATTACATCACACCTTCACGTCATGTCCTTCACATTCACAGGGAGTGAAAGAGACCGAACCCCCACCTGCACCTTGTTTATGCTGCTGGTAATGTAAAACAAGGTTCCCTCTCAGTGTCTGGCGTAAAAATCCCTGAGTGATCCACGACTCAAATGTTGACTTTCCATGCCTTACATAAACAAAACGTAACGTTTTTTTCCCTCGACAAAAATTTTTAATCACATTTCAGATTCATTATTAAAGTTATAGTTGTGTTTCACTCTGTGGGTGAAGTGAACATAATGTCAACACAATGGAAAATAAATATTGTGGCTGATGAATAACTTTTTTTTTTTTTTTTTTTTAAATTGAGGTTGAAAAAAAAAAATCCATGATTCCCAATTGTGCCTCAGTGACTTGGACAATGAGAGAAAATATCCGGTGTACTTCCATTTCTCCAAACTCAGGTGCACTGACTGCGTATATTCAAATACCTGAAAGTAGAAGAGACGCGCACTCATATTATTTATGTGACTGTCAACCTTTTATCTGCAAAAAGTGCGGATCTATTCCACTTTTAGAAAATTTCATGACTTTCCAGAAACTCCGTGACCTGTGGGAGCCCTGGTGTCAGCACCTTGAGTTGAATTTGGACTTAAGAAAACCACAAACCTCTCAAGCTTTTTGCCACAAAAAGGTATATTACTTTTCAAGGACAAATGCACGAGTGAAAACCTCCGAAAGCGCGGCGCCAGTCTTACCAGTGAGGCTGACTTTATGGTGGCGAAGCGTCCCTGGTTCTTGTAGTTGTGCGCTTGGCTGCTCTTGTCCGAGGAGGCGAGCCTCAGCTCCGGCCGGTGGTCCCTGTGGATCCCATCATCCCAGTTGTACTGGTGGTCCTGGGACAGACACACATAAATGAGTGGATGGTAATGATTCATTCCACATTGATGATTAAATACACCTGCAGCAATCCAGGTGTAAAACACGCCTGTACTGCAGGGCAACTCTTGGATGTTCACTCCCCAAAAATGCTTATACACAGCAACACTTAGGGAGAATACTCACAGAAATTCACTATTTTTAAAGACAAAATTTCCCAGAAACGTATAAGTCAAAGCATCTGAATTTCAAATAGGAATCGTCAGCATTAAAGTTAAAATCGTGACGACTGCAGCCTCGCAAACATCTCGAAATGTCAAAATCTCGAGTTCATTCGGCGGCGCGCTAATTGAATATTTTCACGAGCCCGAGGGACCAAGGAGCTGCTTCAAGTCAGGAAGGAACTTCATCAGCATCTGAAAACAAACCGTGTCATTTTCTCTCGCTGCCCCCCCCCCCTCCGCCGAACTCGAGACGACACATCGGCTGCCTATTCATGAAGTGACATCGTTATTCATACGCCGTCAAAATACAAAGAGCAGCTGAAGAAAGAGAATGACAGAGCAATGACAGCCATCCCCTCTCCGCTTTTTGAAGTAATGTGGAATATTCAATGAGAATGTCAGGCATTGTGTTGACCTCTGTGTAAACGTGTGCTGTGTGTGTGTGTGTGTGTGTGTGTGTGCTTGCAGGACGACGGAGTGGTAAAGAGGGGAGTGGCGGAGGGTGTGTGTGTGTGTGTGTGTGCTGCTTGTCGACATGTGTACAGAGCCTTTGTTCTCTGGGTGCGAACGGTGTCGGAGATGAACTTGAAGCCTTCTGCAGGAGAGTGAGGAGTGTGTCGATGGTTTCCATGGTTTCAGATGGAGAAGGCCGGGTGTGTGTGTGTGGGTGGGTGTGTGTGTGTGTGTGTGTCGGAGTTACACATCCTCCTGAAAACGGCCAGAGAAACCCAGCGGATGTTTGTACGGGTCTGTGTGCTCCTTCCATTAGCTGAGCGCACACCTATTACCTTAAGAAAGGATGCAGTTGTGCTTGATGGATACTGAATGCCGTACCTGTAATTGGGCAATAATCAGGGTCTCACTAATTGCGCTGACCTTCGTTTTGTGCAGCCGCGGCATCAAAGATATTACGGGAAAATGCCGCCCAATATAATCCCGGCCGCGCAGATAGAGACTTGATTCTAGACTCTGAAAGGATGTTTGTGGAGCTGACTCATCACTTTAACTTGGAGTTTAAAGAAAGAAAAAACAGCCTTAAACACATGAACACTGTTTAAAAACAGAGGCTGGCAATGGAGCTCTCCCTCTTCTGTGCTGGATTTCTCCCTGTACGTTGGCTTAACATCGCTGCAAATTTCTGAAGCCAGAACAAGGCCCTTCCTCCTTCATTTTTAGGGATCAATACTGAAATCTGGCAGTTAACGTTTCAGTTTTAAATTGCTGAATAGTACGCCATTGTGCCTTTGCTGAGCATGCCTCTCAGTGATGTAAATGGACTGGCTCTTGGCTCTTGGAATAACTAAAATAAAATGTCATCAAACAATAAAACGGCACTGGAAGCCCAATTCAAAAAGGCCAATCCACCAATAGTGTTAATGTGTTTTAAGATGGATTATTCAAGTGTAAGTGATAGGAATGATGTCTTTTGGTGTAACGGCAAGTTAAGGAATTGCTCAGTGTTGGTGGAGGGAGAGACAATCCAAGAAGTTTCTAGTTTCTAGGTCTGCACTGCAAAAAGTCAAACTCTTACCAAGATTATTTGTCTTTTTTCAAGTAAAAATGTCTCATTTCTAGTCAAAATATCTCATTACACTTAAAATAAGACATGATCAGCTCAGAAGTAACTTGTTTTTAGACGATTTTCACTTGTTTCAAGTGAAAATCTACTTGAAACAAGTGAAAATGAGCTTGAAACGAGAAACAAATTTTGCCAATGGAACAAGCAAATTTTTACTTGTGACACAAGTGAACAAGTAAAAATTTGCTTGTTCCATTGGCAAAATTTGTTTCTCGTTTCAAGCTCATTTTCACTTGTTTCAAGTAAATTTTCACTTTAAACAAGTTGAAACAAGTGAAAATTGTCTAAAGACAAGTAATTTCTGAGCTGATCATGCCTTATTTTAAGTGTAATGAGAAATTTTGACTAGAAATAAGACATTTTTACTTGAAATAAGACAAATAATCTTGGTAAGATTTTGACTTTTTGCAGTGTGTTTCTCAAACTGATTCTGTTTCGTCTGTGTGGTCTGGCTTGACTTTGAATCAAACAACCGAAGCTCTCTCCTGGCCTCTACCTTCTTGGTGTGCGGGGAGGAGTCCAGGGTGCTGTCGTAGTCCTGGTGGTGCATCATGGTCATGTCGGAGCAGCTGTCGTCCAGCACCTCCTGCATGCTGTTCACGCTGCTGCTCTGGCTGCCTGTGCTCACCGAGGTGCTGGGGATGGAGTGGTTGCTGCCCAGGCTGTTCATCTTACAGCTGGCTGCCTCGCTGTCCTGGAAATGGACACGCGTTCATACACATAAACACAATGAACACACACATGGTTCACACACACACAAGAATGCATGTAAAAGCATACCTACTCAGGATACCTGGCTAGATTTGACCTGATACTGATGCCAAAAGCCCTGAGTCACATGTCCGAAATAAAAGTAAACTGTCTTAACTTTGTATTTCTCCCAATGGTGGGAAAAGGAGGATTTTGTATTGGGCTGGGTACTCTCCTGATTTGATTGGATTTAATTTGATTTCAATTTCCAAGGTTGTAAGATCAAGATCCTCCATTTCAGAACTGATTTCAATTAGATTCAATATCAACTCAGTTAAGGATATTTCACTTAAAATACCAATTTTGCAGCTTAGCTTTTGTCTGACTCTTCTTGACCATGATGGTTTTAAAACCCAAAACACACCAAGACATGAGCCTTTAACCTTGATGACTTTGGTCAGCTGACTCGCTGTAAGCTCCAGTGGACAACATCTGCAGGACGGGAGGCAACAAACTACAAACAACACTTGGCAAACATCTTCACACATCCACTGCACAAAGGCATATTTTAAAAGCTTGATCTTGGGATGTTAAAATTCGATATCAAATTGTTCAAATGAAGATTGAGATTAATCAAAAAATCGGTGTTGCTTCCTGGCCATAATTTCATATCTACATTTTCCTGATCACTGAAAGTAATGTCTCTGTTCTAGGTTGTGTCCTGTATGTACACATATCCATGCACTCTTGGACACACAAATATACACACATACACTCCCGTGTCCTTCACCCCCAGAATGAAAAGACCTGGCCAAATGGTCTCATTAAACCCACTGACCTCGATACAAGGGGGGGAAAAAAAACAACGACCTCCAGGGAGCATTACAGTCAAAGTCATGCTGATTGTTCAGATGTGTGTCTTTATGTGTTTGTACGTGTGTGTGTGTGTGTTCTGTCAATCTTTATGTTAATGCCTGCCTATCTATCTGAGGTGTCTCGCAGGCGTCTAATTGGACAAGTCCATTTGATTGTGTGTGTGCACATGATTGATAAAAAGCGCCCACAAGGAATCAAACTGAATTGCTTTCAGAGGCAGCGGGCTCTCTGATGAGGTTGAGTGTCTTGCATTAACATTTTAATCATCTACTCGTATCTTCAGACCCGACACTGAGGCTTTGTAAAGGCTTATCTGGCTCATCGTCCCTTGGAACCACAAAGCGAGGCCTGGGACTGTATATTTTGTCGGCGAAGGCTTCAGCGGGTGTCTTGTTGCAGCGGGGTCTAGTGGCCGGCCTGAACTGCGTCACGTGGTGTTGGGTGACAGCGGCTGCAATGGCTGCTGGGTGTCCATGCCTGTTCATCCTGTCTCAGGTCAACTAAGGGACAGCCCAGCTCCAATGTCAGCCTACCACTAACCCTAACAGGCGAGGGCTGCTGTCTGATGTGATGTGAAAATGCAGGACTGGGGGAGAGAACAGTCATCAGCTATCCTGCTTTGGTCTAGTCGGCCACATTCAACAAGATAAAATCAGATATTTATGTCACTAAAGCACAGCGTCTGGTTCTTCCATCTTTTACCTTGAAATGCCCTCTTGTTCCTTCTATCACATCACTTCAGACTATTGATCTGCCATGTCCTTCTCACCCTCTGTTATGGAGAGTGTGAGCTTCTGAGCCGCTGGGCAGCAGATGCAGGCTCCCGGACGCCGAGCCGAAAGCAATCAATCCTTCTTCCCAAGTGCGATGAAATTTCAAAACAGTGCGGGTGTGAATCTTTGGCCTGACAGCAATTAAATTTGATTTAAGCGTGTAAACCACGATTCGAGTAAACACTATGATTCAGTGCTTTGAGCGAAATTTTATATCCATTGAATAAATAAAGGCAGGAGCGTAAAACTATTTTTTTTTTCGTCTAGAATTTGGAAAAAAACGATCAAACAGAACTACCTAGACATTACTTATAGTTAAAAAATAATAATAACAACAACAAAAGGGCTGCAATTCTTGGTATTATGTTAGATCACTAAAATGTTAGGTCTTTTCTTGATTAGTAAGAATCATTAAATATCCGATGCAAAGCATTTCATATTGATTCAGGCCAACGTCAGAGCGACTGATTCTGTATTTCTTTTACCAGATTGATCAGCACAATTTATTAGCAATGCATCAGTGCGGTGAAACGCTACATATCTACTAATTAGCAGCCATACGCTGGTAAATTACACTGCAAAGCCTTTGATCCAATGACTGCTGCTTATTGTTTTTTAACCGGCTACCTGATTTCTTGCTATTTTGACTGTTGATTTTATTATTGTTTCGTGCTGCTACTGCTTTTGATTTTATGTGCGCTGCGGACTTTCCCCCTCAGGGATAATGAAAGATAATTAAGCAGAATTGAAGGTGGTCATACACAAACCCCATACCCGCTAAACGAATCAAAAACTGACTACAGATTTTTGCCTTTTGAGAGGAACGTGGAAACTCAAATGAGACTCCATCGGTTTCATCGTCCTTCACTCGCCTCCTTTAACTATTTTTCCTTTACTCCACTGTGGCAGACTTCCCCACCTGTTTCCCTCCATATCATAACTTCCTCTCCATGACACTCTGTCCCATGAAAAAAAAAAAAACATCTCTCCCTTCTCCCCTTTTCTCCCCTCTTCTTCCCCTCCTCCCACCTCCTCCTCCTCCTGGCTCTCTCCCATGGGCCCGTTGTGTTTCTCCTGGTAGAGGATCTTCTTCATCTTGCGGTACTGCAGATTATCCAGCTCGCGCACCGCGTCCTTGGTCCTCTGGATGAGGTCGATGAGAACCCGCGGCGGCCGTTCCCGACGCACGAAGTCATGCTGGACAGAGAAAGAGAAAGAGTGGGAGACACAGAGGTCAGAGGTCATGTGTGGGAAGGGCAGAGGGAGGGGAGGGTGGAGGACAAAAAAAATCTTTCTTCCACAGTAAGCAGTGCAAAGGTGCTTGGATGTTTCATTCCAAAATGTTCACTTTGAAAAATGATAGCACTTTAACAGCCTTGATATTTTAGCTTTATGTATGTATTTATATGGGTATTCATTTATTTATTTTATTTGGACAGTGACAAGAAACAGCAAAACATTAGTCTCTAAAATAATAATAATAATAAAAAAAAAAACTCAATAAACTAAATTTAGCCAGTAGCTTAGTTTCCATTTATAGTCTTTAGGGCAGGATCTAATAATATCTAATAATGACTTTTTCCCCAAAATGGATTTGTAGTATATTAGGATATAACTCTAATTCCTCACTTACACATCTGTGTGTGCTCTGCTCAAACTTTGTGTTTTGCCAAAGTTATGCAACAAACACTTAAAATTCACAATTTGCATTACCACGACAATTTATATCAAGAAAACATTTCATGAATTCTGGATTGATATGGGGAATATAATCCGTCATTTAAAGACCTTTACGGGCTGTGGTTTGATGCCACGTCCCAAACACAGAGGTTCAAGGCTTTCACATGCATTTCACGTGCGGCTCTTCAAGAACCTGCAAACTGCTTTTAAAGTGACATGTATTTTTTTTTTTTTTTACCACTCAGGATATCATCCCAAACTTATTTCATTCATAGTGTTCATATTTCACCAAGCACCACAACTCTAACCATCACTAGAGGGCGCCTGTAGGTTGCTTAGCCTCAGCCTGAGAGCCCGGCCACTCTGCATCCAGTAGTACACTAAACACATGGGATCTACCCCCTACCACACACACACACACACACACACACAAGCATGCACTCATACACGTATTCACACCTCCACTCACTCACTCTCATTCATAAAATATACATTGCTTAAATGGCTGGGCGGTGAAATGTATGCAACCTAAGAGCGGTGGACTAAAATATATGTGCTGTATATATGTAAAAATACTTTTCAGGCCTATTCCCAGTTTTCTCCCCATCCATGTGACAGATGCTGGTGTAATGGGCTGGTCAGGACACAGGGGGATGACATCACACACTGAAAATAGAGATGAGAGCGACTTGTCCCGTTTTCTGACGGACCGACACTAGAGAGCGGGAGCCTGGCCGCCCCCGTCCCACTGAGCTGGGTGCTGGGACGGGAGTTATCTCCAGGATTATATCATTTCCCAGAAAAGTCTTGGAAGAATCCTAGAGAAAGCATTTCCACAACACCGTCGACACTTTCCCTGTATCTACAGCCATCACTGGTGGGGGGAACGGGCTGTCAAGGGTGATTACTGCCACCTTTAAACAGAAAAAATCCACCCGCTGAGACTCTTACACTATTAGATATCGTGATTTTTTTTTTTTTTGCTGAATGCATTCCAGGATTTATCGTGTGATGTGTTGTAATTCATTTTTTTAGGTGTATCCAATTCCACAAGTTTCCCAGAATGAAAAGCCCTGGAGAAAGGCTGTGAACTTTTTGCTTCCAATTAAATGGGGGAAGAATGGGCAAACAAATATAGCCAGCAGCTAGCCAAGATTTCTTGTTGCATTATGCTGTACTGTCAGCAGAGAAACTGGTATCTCCCTATAATGACTAATCAGTGTAGAAAAAAGCCCTTACTCTTTAATTCTGAATGGCTGACATCAAAACCTTAGATAGCTTGAAAGTTTTCTAATAAACACATGCATCCAAATGTGCAGCTGTGTTGTAAAGTTGTGTTATCAACAAGCAAAAAATATGATAAAAATACACCACCACACAATAATGGCATATCCAATAAGCTGTTTTCTGTTGTTCGTTTTTGTGGATTTTTGCAAAACGTACAGATTTTCCTGTAAATGGTGGCTATTTATGGGAAGAGGTCATTTGACAGATATAATTATTTTATTATTATTATTATTGTTATCATTATTAATAATATATACAGGGAGAGGGAGAGCGTGTTTAACCTGAAGCGAGAACACTGATTGCTCAATGCCCCCAGATTAGTGACCTGATTTCCCCCTTAAAGAGCTTGGAGGGGTGTGGGTGACTGTGTGTGTGTGTGTGCACTCAAACGGAGAGAGTGTGTGTGCGTGTGTGTGTCTGAGAAGCGAAAGTGGGGTATTAATCATAAGCTACATTCACCCCCACCAGCCCATCACAATAAAGCAGGCCCTTCGACACTGATCCCAAGTCTGTTTGGTACTTAACCCTCTTTACTGGTGTTTCTGGCAGGATTTGGGTCAGGAGTTTGGGGAAGAGTGAATTCCAGTCTGACAGTAGATCCTATCAAGGCAACAGTTCACAGCCCCTGATTTAACCCCTATCTGTCTATCCCTTCCTCCCTCCAATCCCTTCATCCTGCCGGGGCGAGGAGAGTGTGGCAGAGTGAGACCACCAAGAACATAAAACTCTTAGCGGCCAATAGGATTAGCACCTGTTGGCCGCACAAACAAAAAGATCAACCACTCGCTTACACGGAAACACGATGAACTAACGCAGATTAACAATATCGTTGTTGTTTTTTCTTTTTTTTTTTTTTTTTTTGGTCACTGTTGATTTTGGCAGGATGGGGACAGAGGATGACTGGAAAATGTTGCCATATAAACCGACTCCACTCTTGTGGTTTGCACAGCAGAGAGCGAGAGAGGCAGCTGCATTTCATTTACTATCGAGTATCCAAATTAGGTTTAGGCCGATGTATTGGTTGCTGTTATTCAAGTTCATTCACCACCCAGTCAGCGTTGTCCAGCATTGTGGGCATGATCCAGTTTGTTTGATTACATATTTATTGCATAATTGCTGAATATTACACCGGTGGTCTGCGGCGGGGGATTTCAAACTATTTCATGTTCTGGACTCCTAAGCTGACTTACATTACGCCGCTGGCCCCCATTTGAACTGAGTTTTCCCTGTTTTTTAAACAGATATGAAAAGATATTTTGCTTTTTATTATTATTATAATACTACATTAATAATAATAATGATAATAATAATAATGATAATGATAATGATAATAATACATGACATTTGTATGGCGCTTTTCAGGATACCCAAAGTCGCTTACAGAGAAAAAAACAGAAAACAACTTTAAAGGGATAAAATTTGAATTAAGGAGTAGAAAAACCAAAAAGAGACAAAACAAAGCAACAAGCAGTGAAAGGGAGTTATTAAGTGGGGAAAGCAAGTCTAAAAATGTGGGTTTTGAGGGCCGTTTTGAATGATGACAGGGCGGGGGCAACTTTAACACTGACAAATTCAAAAACATTATGATGCTTTTATGTATTATCTATTTTGGTAACAATTTCAAATACCAAAAGTGAAATCAAACTACTCCTCATTTTGTTGAGGACCCTGTGGAGGCCCCTCAAGGGCCCCTGAAGGTCCCCAGTCCCCACTTTGAAAACCACAGGTGCAATGCAACATTTTGAACAAAAGTCCTGAGTACGCATGAATATGTTTTACTATTAATAATAATAGTAAAAGTGGTATTTTCATGATTATAACAGCAGCATTAGTAAGAGTGTTATCATTTGTCATTTTAGTGCCCCATGATCTAAACACTGTTTCAGCGGCTGTCCCACCCTGCCATCAATCTAAATATTTAAGTATCACATTTCAAAAACCCATATCAGTTGAACTCTAGACTCATGCACACTGATGTGAAAGCAACACACACACACACACACACATACACACGACGGAGGAATAGCGCGACCACAGCCACCGGGTGCAGCACAGGAAGAGGTGCTGCGTCAAAAAAAAAAAAAAAAGAAAGAAAAAAAAAAAGGAAAAAGCGTAAGAACAACCATTTCTCGGCGGGGTGCTTGATTCCTGTGTTTGTAAGAGGGATCTGCGTGTGTGTGTGTGTGTGTGTGTGTGATTCGTGTTAGGGAACCGTGGGCGGGTGGGTGTGATTCACTCGGAGTGGCTCAGGGGCTGACGGAGACAGGAAGTGAGGTCACAGCGGGGTGAGGAAAGACAGAGAAGACTCACTCGTAGCAGCTCCCCCGACGAGGGTCTGTCCTGAGGAATTTTCAGTAGGCAGTAGTCAACAAAGCTCCGGAAGGGGTCAGACCTGGGAAAAAAGGGGGAACGGAGGAGACTACGGTGAGATTACGGTGTAAGTCAACAAAGACGGCGAGATGGCGGAAGGACGGCAAGATGGAGGTGATGTGATGCATGGCTTGATCAATGAATGGCTTAAGTGAGGCAAAAAAAACCAAAAAAAAACAGGCATAGAGGAGTAATGGAAAGCTAGAGAAACTGGTGGACCATTCAAATTTGATGATGATGATACCTTAATAATATCACCTATCCTTCTCCAAATCAAACATATTTCAATTGCATCTGAACCAGCGCACACACAATCTACCCTCCCAGCCACGCAGCATTAGTTCAAACATTAGCAGAATTAACAACACAGTAACAATATCTAGGGATCCCCCTGCTTACGGTCAGTGAACCTTTTACGTGATGAGTAATCTCTTTAAATGGTATAGCTGTTGGGCTATGTTTACTGTATCAATGAATTAAACCGGAGCAATCCTATGTAATCTCTTAGTGTAGTCTCCTCTGAACCATATATAGATTATGTAAATATGTGGAACAATTCAAATATAGGCCACTGGAACTGTGGAACGCTGTGCCAGTGACTCTGATCTAAAAATATGCTGATAAAAGATATAACGTCGTGTGTTTGCTTTGCTACCACGGTCCTTCGAATGGTACTAGCCTAGAAATGTTACACAGGCAATATACAGCGGTTTTCCATGTTGAGCATCAGCTGTACATCTATTCATAGTCCAAGTCCGCCTGAGTATCTAGACCTGATGTCCTCCCATGATTAGCCAGGGTCAACAAGTGCACTTGCATGCCAAGCAAGTGTGTACTAAGAGTACAGAGTACAGTGCAGCCTTGTGCATGTGTACTGAAGGCTGTGCAGTAGCTCTATGGAGCTGATGTCTCTACTCGTCTCATCTGGCAGGATGCTGCTGACGCCTCGGGCCGCTGGAGCTCCTCCAAAAATACCACGACCCCGCACCGCCCCAACACAATCGCTCGCCTCAGCGCGATGCTAGAAACCCGATGCTAATTGCACAATAGGCGTATTCAACATGTAATGATGAGGAGCAAATTCCAACTCGGGCCTGTCCTTGTTTCATATACGATACAACATGCAACGTTTTGTCAGGCTTCGTGCTGTCTTTAAAGGTGTAAAGATGTTTTAGGAGTGTTGTTTAATGGGGTGCGCGGGTGATGGGAAGACACAGCGAGGATACTGTTGCCTTCAGGCTGCTTGAGAAAAGCGCTGTTCAGCCACTTGCCTTGGTTGTGTTTAGGAAGCGTGGGCTGCGTGCAGCATACTACATCGAACGCTTAACTGCGTGGCTTGCTGATGCAGTACTTATGGCCACGCATACTTCAAACACACCACACCCTAACTTCTATTACTTAGACTTTATCATAACAAACTGTACCGGCTTGATAGACAGACAGATGTACTTTACTGATCCCAAATTGAGAAATTCTTGAAACCAGGAGTATATCAATGCACCTATTACCCTACGTTACCTCGATACAATTTTTTCAAACTAAAAACAGCCCCGTGTTATTCCCTCACCATTAAAATTACAATTAAAATGAACACAATTAAAATTAACATTAATATCCATAACTCTGCTATATTAACAAAACTGCATAATCTGAGGGCGCATGCTCATAAATAATGTCTGAAATGGTGTTTATGCACAAGCTGCTTCCAAAGAAACTCTTGTTCACACACTTCTTATATAATACATAATTATGTAGATTATCATGTTTACAAGGAAATAAGTTGGCGAAAAAAGTACTTATAAGGAAATTGTGAGGAAGTTGGGTTGCATGTATTAAATAAAATTCCTGGTAATTTCTTAGGAAGAACTGAAATTTGCTAAACTTGTTGTAACAGTCTGTTTTATTTACCAGGTATTTATTAAAATAAGTTGGTTAACGAAAGTAGCTCATGGGAAACTCTACTCTCTTCCCTGTAAGTAGCTAGAAAATACCTCGGAAAGTAGATTATAATCAAATAATTGCAATTACCCTGGGAACATAGGATCGACCCCTAATCTTACCTAGCGTGAAAGAACTACACAGAGGAAATTTCAGGGAGAGCATCACACATGGGGTTAATATTTGATGATCGCTGTTTCCTTTCCATCCCCCTCCTCCTCCTCCTCCTCCTCCTCCTCTTCCTCCTTACTACTACTACTACTACTACTACTGCTGGTGCGAGACTGTGTGTGCATAATGAATAGTTTTACACTGGCTAATATGGAGCATAAGTGAATATTGAATAGTGATGTGCTGTACAGAGTAAACAAGATGTTGTGAATAACTTAAGTATTTGTACCATTTCATCCTCCGTTCAACCGGACAATTCAACTTACATTTTTAAAAAATATAATAAGCAAAATAAACATGTAAAAATATCAAATTTGATGAGTCTTGTACTCCTCCAGTGAGGAGTTAGTACAGCTGGTCCTATTTGAACACTGAAGAGGGTGAAACGGTCTTCTGAACAAAGGGAGTGAAGTGTTATTCAAAAACCTACCGGTCCAAATAAAAGTGATCAAAGTTATTTTTGATGTCTGGGAGGGCTCTCTGGAGAATCCATTAGCAACCACAATCATAACCTGAGAGGCTGCAGCGGTGAGCTCATAAAAAAAAAAAAAAAAAAAAAAAAAAAAAAAAGAAAGTGCACGAGGCTCCTTCACTTTGGTGCGTTCACAACACCATGACTCAGTGTTGCAATCGGTGTGTGTGCTAGCCTGTGTGAAGTTTACAAAATGTTCTTATGTGTTGGCTAGAATGCACTTTATGCGCATAATTATGAAAGTTATGCGCTAAGCGGGAGGCCGTAATCAGCGGCGGAGCAGGACAAGGCGCGGCTCTGTAAACAGGATCTCGTTGGTCGAGGGCCTCGACGTAATTACATAAGAGACTTAGAGAGTGATCTCACACAAGGCCTGTGGCAGGGATCACAGGTCATCTGGATTAACATAGGGATGGCTTAACCTGACCAAGCCCGGATTGCAGTATGCCTTTACAGTCGCAGAGGACTGGAGGGATTGCATCATCGATTTGGGGGCTTTCATTGACTTTGGCAGTGAAAAACCTTTTTGATATGACTGTCAAATGAGCGTTTTTGATATTCAGGGGTCGTGTCCCTTTAACTCAAACCATACTGGATTACATTATCCAAAGATTATATTTTAAAACTGAGGGATGTGAATGAGTAATTCTGATATTGTCTGAAATTAGACTGCGTGTTCAACTCTGATCAAAGTTTCAGAGTAAAACCGGGTCAATTTTGGGCAGAACGTGTTTTCAACTCACCACTCGTTGGACTGCAGCGTTGGGGAGTCGTTCTGGGCGATGTGATATAAGGCACTCATGGCGTTCATGTTGAACAGCGGCGGCTTACGCTCCGCTAACGGAAGGAAGAAGGGAAGACGCACAGAGAGGGAGAGAGAGAGACAAGGGGGGGAGGGCGATGTTTTAATGCCACAACTTTCACCAACGCCAGTTTCCTTGTATTTGTATGAGCAAAGATTTGAGTCCATGCCAGGTTTCTAACCACAGTAACCGTTTCAGGCAAAAAATATGCAGCCGCTTTCACAATTTTTCAAGCCAACAACACAAGATATAGACTCAACACAGAGTTAAGGCCTCCAAATGATGGATATTTATTGTATAATTGACCAACCATAGCCAGTATTTACCAGCCCTTCCCGCTGTGATTCCTGTGCACATACAGATTCATTATTGATGTTTCTAAAACAGCATCTTAAAAGCACACAGGGCCTAATTATATCTATTCTTTGTCCTCTAGACTCACTTGTGACTTTTAAACAATTCAATTATTGACTGTGTGGGCCTATGAATGCTTTGTTTTGCCATTAGATGGATTTGTGCTCACCTAGTTCAATGCAGGTGATCCCCAGTGACCAGATGTCCACCTTCCCCTCATATTGACCCTCATCCATGGCTAGGATGACTTCAGGGGCCATCCTGAGGACAGAGACAGACAGACAGACACACACACACACACACACGCACACACGTACAGACACAGTTTATTAAGCACGGGGAAAAAATCCATGCAAATGTCATAATCTGCTAAGCCTCTCAGAGCTTTTAAAGACTGGTATGCTGTGACAGAAGCTCAGTTTTTAGAATGCGAGTGTGTGTGTGCACTTGTGTAAATGTAGAGCATGACAACTGTGTGTGTGTGTGTGTGTGTGTGTGTGTGTGTGTGTGTCAGTTTAACATGATCAGTGGGACAAAGTGGTGCACCGCTGGGTTTTGGCATCAGGAGAGTCAATCGTACGTCCAGCTGTTTATGTGTTGCCTTTTTCCCCCCCCGTCACAGCTGCTTGGCTGTGACCGAGCGTTCGGCCTGATATGGCAAAACACATATCATATATATATGGACACACGATGTCGACGTGACATGCGAACAGAAAGAGGACAGTACAGTCAACTCTGGGGCCGCACATAACATATGGAGTCAAGATGAGTCAGAGTAAAAAATGGCAAATGAAATTCAGGCACTGCATGTAGTCTTGTATTGTAGTATTTTAAGTACTATACCTCAGTTTCATTTGCAATGCTGTTTTCTCAGTACTTATAATTACAATACATTTGTACACACTGCAAAAACGCAAAATCTTACCAAGATTATTTGTCTTATTTCTAGTCAAAATATCTCATTACACTTAAAATAAGACATGATCGCCTCAGAAGTAACTTGTTTTTAGACAATTTTCACTTGTTTCAAGTAAAAATTCACTTGAAACAAGGGAAAATTTGCTCGTTTCATTGGCAAAATTTGCCAGTGGAAAAAGTGAAAATTCACTTGAAATAAGTGAAAATTAGCTAGAAACAAGAAACAAATTTTGCCAATGAAACAAGCAAATGTTCACTTGTTTCAAGCAAATTTTCACTTGAAACAAGAGACAATTGTCTATAAACAAGTTACTTCTGAGGTGATCATGTCTTATTTTAAGTGTAATGAGATATTTTAACTAGTAAAAAGACATTTTTGACTTGAAATAAGACAAATAATCTTGGTAAGATTTTGAGTTTTTGCAGTGCATTAATTTGGTTTTGTTTCAAGCCATATGTGGTCTGGACTTTACTCCATATCTGTTGGTCTAGAACAGAAATCTACACAAGTAAGAAATGTCTACTGTCCAAAGGAGAAGTCCTATAATTTAAGAGGTTTCTGTTGATACAAAGAGACCAATAACAACAACGAAAATTCACAACCCTTGTAACAGGGTTGTGCACAAAATGGACTCACATTTATTTGCATAACGTGGCAAAAGTGACTAAAGAGCACAAACGGAAATTTTTGATCAGAGGACCTTTATCATTCCTTATCTATGCAATCATGTATATACTTAATTCCATCTGTATATTTCATTTTCATATTCATTCATGTATATTTTTAGTTTTTAGTCTTTATTGTATATATTTAGCCTTTATTCTATTTTATTTAACTTTATTATATGTTTCTACTGTTGCTGCTGGAACACCAGAATTTCCCTGGTTGGGATCAATAAAGTATACCTATCTATCTATCTATCTATCTATCTATCTATCTATCTATCTATCATCATGTGAGTCTTTCTCTTAGACAGAAACCTGTTTGATCTTTCAGTCCCGTGTCTCCCATGTCATGTCATGTCATGTCATGTCATGTCACATCATGTCATGTCATGTCATGTCACGTCACGTCACGATGTGTACTGACCAGTAAGGTGTTCCCACAAAGGAGTTGGCAGGTGAGGCGATGGAGGCGGAGCCAAAGTCAGCCAGTTTGACCTGGCCCAGCTCAGTCAGCAGGATGTTACCAGCTTTCACATCTCTGGATGGGGAAGGCGGGCGGGACAGGAGGGTTGGCACGTAAAGAGAAGATAAAAAAAACAAAACAAAACATGATGAGACACTAAGTGAAGCCACATCAGTGTCTGGCATCTATTCTGCTTCGTGTTAAGCACCAATGGCATCATGTAAGTCAGGGTCATAATGATAGGAGGTAAATTTGTGTATGGCTCAACTGAATGTGATGCAGTGTAATGAAAATACATGCATTAAATATGGTGTTTCTCTCCGCCAGATGCTATAATGGATCATAAGTGTAACTGCATGGGCCATATAAACAAATTGAGACAAGGAATACCTTTTTCCCTGGGCTGTTAAAAAGCGTTCAAATATTAACAAAGTGGTCAGTGGTGTATTTGTGTGCTTTATGTGTTCATTTTAACAGCTTTTATGGCACATCTTAATCTCTGCAATGGAGCATGTGATAAAAACCGAACTGTCAAATTAGTTGGTGTTGTGCCGTTACTGGATACCAATCATATCTGTCCGTCGTAAAAAGATAAAATTACAGACTCCGGTGAGATAGGAGGGTCATTATTTCCTGAAAATGATTTCCAAGAAGGAACTGGTTTACCTTCTGATTACCTCAACAGACAAAAAGGTTTTTACTGCTTTTACAATAAAGGGGGGATAAGTGTGTCTCACGTCGCGTCCAGTCTTGCTTTTGCGCAACTTATATTCCTGTTGGGAAACATATGGAAACGAGACAACAAGCTGACTCACCTGTGAATCATATTATGGGAATGTAGGTACGCCAGTCCTAGCAAGGCACCGTGGGTAATGGCAGCAATTTCCACCTCTTGGAGCGGTTTCTTATGAACTGTGGGAGAAAGACAAGAGCGAGGAGGAGATGAGGTGATTACAGTAAGAGGCCTCCAAAGACGAACGCAGTCTTGATGCAGAACTAACCGCTGTGCACAAACGTCCTCACCCCAGATTATCTCTCTATGTAATTATGTTCAGCGTCAAACGTTAAATTCTGTGACTTTTCCGTGACTTAATGTCGAATTTCCATGGTTTTTCATGAATGATTCAAACTTCTAAACACACTTCAATTTCAGAGGTCACCAGAGTTTTATTGTGTGTTTGTGTGTGTGAGATAGAAAGGGAGGGGTGTGAATAGACATAACATGATCACAAATATTATATTTAGTGAATAACTTGCTTATTTTTTTTTACATTAGGCTTACCAAATTCTGTGATATTTTGCAATTCGTCCCTAGAAATGACCAAATTCTCCCACCTTCACACTTACATACACTTTTCAAAATTCAAGGACTTTCCAGACATTCCCCACTGCAAAAACTCAAAATCTTACCAAGATTATTTGTCTTATTTCAAGTCAAAAATGTCTTATTACTAGTCAAAATATCTCATTGCACTTAAAATAAGACATGATCGCCTCAGAAGTAACTTGTTTATAGACAATTGTCTCTTGTTTCAAGTGAAAATTTGCTTGTTTCATTGGCAAAATTTGTTTCTTGTTTCTAGCTAATTTTCACTTATTTCAAATGAATTTTCACTTTTTCCACTGGCACATTTTGCCAATGAAACAAGCAAATTTTCACTCGTTTCAAGTGAATTTTCACTTGAAATGAGTGAAAATTGTCTAAAAACAATTTTACTTCTAAGGTGATCATGTCTTATTTTAAGTGTAATGAGATATTTTGACAAGAAATAAGACATTTTTGACTTGAAATAAGACAAATAATCTTGGTAAGATTTTGCGCTTTTGATCCCAAACCTTGCACATAGAGTCTACCAAGGCACCATCTGACATAATCTGTACCCAGCAAATAACAGACTCACATAATGTTTTTGCATTAAGTCCTGAGGTGTAAATTTCATACAATTGTAAAACTGTTGCCGTGTTTCTTCATGTCTGGTGATTGAGGAGTGTTTTAGGGGGAACGAAACCTCACAGTTTGTCACCAAGTACAGCATATACACCAATCTGTTCGGCTGATACTACAACAACAAAATATTCCCCTGGCATCTGCCATCTGGATAACGAGCAAACCGTTGTGATATGGGCTCTAAAAGCAGGTTCCCCGTGGACCGCTGCCGTGATAGACAGCATGCGCCAAGGCAAAAGGTCACAGCAGAAATATGACGGAGAATTTTCAGAAAGGCTAAAGTCCCAAAAAAAAAAAAAAAAAAAAAGGGGCCAGGATCGCTGACTGTCATGACTGTGTATCTGCGTCAGTGATGAGTAAAAATGTAGGTCCTTAAAATAACACACTGGGTGAAGGTCAGGAATGTTTAGAGGCTGAAAAATGGTGGAGGAGGAATAATGGGTGACCGGAAAAATGTTGGTTTCTCAATAAAATAAGTTGTGCTATACACTGAATCTACATATAAGAGATCCGGCACTAATCTTAGATCACTTCTCAGATCTCATTTACAGAGGCAAATTACTTTTACATTTATATACAGGGGTTTATTGTCAAGTGTTCATGGGCATTGTGGCTGAAGCAGAGGTCGACTTTACACATTTTGGGAGCCATGTATTCAAAGTTGTGTGTTTTCATGGATTTACACAGATGAGCCTTTCAAACTCACACACTCATGTACCTTTCTAACTCAGGTGGCATCAAATAACAGCGCTGAGACTGCCTGAACATGTGAGTGTCAGGATTTTTTTTGTTTGTTAGTTTTACTAAGCAAGCTCTTGTGCAATTCATGAACAGTGACAGTGTAATCTGAGCCAGTTATGGAAACTGAAAAAAAAAACAAAACAAAACAAAACAAGGTTTTCTGGGTACAAGGAAGCAGATATTGAAATCTGATAGCATGCAGTTCCTCATGCCTGGAAAGCCAGACGTCACAAAATGAACCAACGGCAAACCATTGTCTAGACATTGTCTCATATTTGGCCATTTCTTTGTTTGCTCTGCGCTCGAATGAACATCAAGAGTCCATCATGCTGAGCTAAAATTACACCAACAAACTACTTTCAAAATCTAATCCTTGAATTTATGTGTTTCCTGTTACAACAGGATGTTGGAGTGGGACATAACACATCAAGGGATCATTTAAAAGTGTAACCCAAAGGGAAATCAGTGAGGGAGAGAAATAGTTTAATTTGTTGGGACGAGTGGAGGGACATCATTCATCAGTCAAAAATTTTTATTGCTCAAAATTTTTATTTATGTGTACTGGTGCAGCATGACGTCACTGTTAAAGATACACAAGGAAGTTGAAGTAATCGGAGTTAATATGATGATTTTAATGACCCAAAAGCAAAAATGTAACCAAGTTAACTTTCACAAACCTAGCAGGGAAAACAAATTGTGGGTCTAACTGTATCTTACAACCCTTTTATTATGGGAAGGTTTCTGTGCCCAGTAGCCGCCCCGTTGCCACAAACTGGTCCGAATTTGGTGCTTCTATGCAACAAAATCTTTTATGAACAAAGCCCTGATCCTTTTGTGTCGTGATTCA
The DNA here is from genome assembly GCF_902150065.1 of Myripristis murdjan. Classification (NCBI taxonomy): domain Eukaryota; kingdom Metazoa; phylum Chordata; class Actinopteri; order Holocentriformes; family Holocentridae; genus Myripristis; species Myripristis murdjan. Next base: position 29,698,409 of record NC_043988.1, read on the forward strand.
CTTTCACACAAAAAAAAAACATAGAAAAATGATGAACTTCCTGACTGACACAAAAACAAAAACATATACAGTATGCACATGTGCGAGTGTGAATGTGTGTGCGCGTTAACAAACACACTTACCCTCTAGTAAGTCTGATGCAGAGCCCAGGCAGTACTCCATCACCAGCTGCAACACACACACACAGACACCACACACTCACAACCGGATAACTTATCGTTCACACAGGGTTCATTCAATCATAAAATGTCGCAAAAATGAAGCGTCGGGTCAGATTAGGGTAGCCAATCAAAGTGCGGAGGCGTCGTGTAGCGCAAACAGATTACAGGATGATGTCTGCAGTGGATATGGCTCTGTTGACTTATTTAAAAAGTCCCTACAACACACACATGAAAACAAACAGCAGGCAGTGGAAAGAGAGTAAAAGGCATAGACAAACGAGTCGGGCAAAAACAGGGAAAGAAGAAGAAGTGGCGAGAAAGATGCAAGAGTGGGAGAAGGAAGGGGAGCGGGACAGGATGAGACGTGCAGACGAGAGGGAGGGAGAGATGAGACGGAGGACAGAGAAGAGAGAGAATACACAAACAGAGAGAGAGGGGGAGAAGAGGGGATGTGTCAACACCGGCCAACAGAGCCACACGGCTCCACTAACCCAGGCAGTGTTGTCCTTCAAGTAGCAGCCTTTGTACTCAATGGTGTTCGGGTGTCGCAGCTGTTCCAAAAACTTGACCTCCTTAATGATGTCCTGCCACTTCTGCCAAAACACAAAAAGTCACACACACACACACACACACAGGGTTACACCCTACAGGTATGCAGACATTTGCAACGATTATGGGTGTGACAGCGCCACCGGCCTCAACAAAGCAGCCAGCATCACAGTAAGGAATGTGCTTGTAGGTTTTATGAGTTTTATGCCGCGACTAACAACCCGTGTGTACAAGCTGGAGAGGTTTCTTCACAGCGGTGCACATACATAAACGATAAAAACGGCAGAAAAAGACTGCAAACGAGGCTCCGGGTTGGCAAAAGGGTCGGTGAGGCAGTGAAGCAGAGCCAGCCGAGGGCCATCGGGACAGCTGGAAAGTGTCCTTGACCAATCAGATTGCTTGGCTGTAACTACCAGTGATGGGAGTAACGGCGTTACAAAGAAACGGCGTTACTTTTATCAGTAACGAGTAATCAAAGAAATCACTGTTTCCCCCGTTACAACGCCGTTACCGTTACTGACAATAAAATGCGCCGTTACTTACTACTAATAATTATTATTATTTTATTATCCTATTCAAAAAATGTGCGTCTTGTGGAGAAAAAGCGGTGTGTCAATTTTCAAACCGGTCGGACTTTGTAGTTTTTCGTAAATTATCAACATGCATGGAGAATGAGCACAAATTACAAGAAGCGTTTGTGTTCCTCAACGGCAGAGCGGGTAGTATTTCCGCCTGCCATACAGAAGACCGGGGGTTCAATTCCCCACCGGGACATGCTGCCATCACTACTTTAAACTGTAATGAATTACTTTTTCAAAGTGTCCACACTGCAACAGCAATGCAAAAATATGTGCATTAATAAGAGGATTTAAGAAAAGAAAAAAAGTAATCATAAAAATCACTTTTCCCAGTAATTGAATTACTCTTCTGCAGCAGTAATTGAGTAGTAATCAAAATTACTTTTTTACAGAAGTAATTAGTAATTGTAACTTATTAGTTTTGTGAGTAATTGGTCCCAACACTGGTAACTACGCATTGTTTGTATCATACAGGATCAGGATATCTCAAATGGTAGCACCATTCCACAATATGGGGACTGTGGTATTTATGCCTCAGTCGTACGTTTTCAAAGAGGAGAAAGGCATTTATACAGACTCAACCACAAAAACGTAGGCAGCTGTAGTCTAAAGCTGTGATCACAAAGGACGCTGTTTTGTTGTTGTTGTTGTTGTTGTTGTTTTCATTTTTTTCCAACGGGTCGGTGAGGTAGGCTCACGTCTCTTCCAAACTATGTGCCTTGCATTTTGGATGCATTTCGTATGCGGTGCCATGGCTGCTCAAAATATCTAAACTTGATGACTAAACTGCGTATGATGTGAATGTATCGTTACATAACCGGCAGAAGTCAAAATGGAGAAGGTGGTGGAAATCTTTATGTTAGTCATCTCAGAATCCATTTTTGTGCAATCAAATGAATAGGTTTTCAAATAAGTACATAAAAAAAAAAAACTACAACAATGTCTAACTTTCTCTTACCGGTTTTCATTTTCGTTATTTTTTGCTACTTCAGTGTTGCTAACGAACACTGACAGATGGCTTGCAAACTGCGGTCGAACTTTGTGTTGCACTGCAGCAAGAGTGGTTTAACGCTGCCTGCACACTTTGAGCTCCTCCTCTCTCTGTTACTAGTGACACTAACAGCTGCATTTTGTGTTTAAACATGAGGGGAAAATATTCCTGTCTGATCACAGCCTAACCTGACCTTCACCTGACCTTGAATCTGCTGTGTGATTACATCTCAATGGGATTGAAGGTTAAAGGGCAAGTGCAAAAATGTTTGACACAAAACTCTTCCCAGTATAGCCAGACCTTTTTGAGCATTATAATGAACTGGTTTTAAAGAAGAAAAGTTTGTGTGTGTGTTTCTAGTGTTTCTTACTTCAGTGGTCTGCTTGCCATTGTAGGACATCTTCTTGATGGCCACCACCTCATTGGAGTAGGAGTTACGAGCCTGAGAAACAATGCAAGACACAGTGGGTAGGATCAAAGTCAGGGGGTAAACTTGAAGAGACACAACTCTCACAAATAATCAGAAACATGTCACAAGACATCACAGGACTTATTGTGCTTTTTTGTCCCCTAACAGTCATAAAGGTCTATAAAAGAATAGAGGAAGAACACTGGTGCACATTGTAAAGCACACTGTAAAGAAATGGCTACGTCGATGCATTTCTGTACATTAAAATACGAGGATCAAGGATCCTGGTGACTGTGATCAAGTCAGTATAAAAGGTCATTGATTAACTTATGCAAATTTCATCATTTCAACAGCCGAGAAAGGTGTCAAACGATGAAGTAAAACAATATTAAGCTTAAGGAGATCACACAAGTAGAAAAAAAAAATCCATCACGTAACATTTGCATTGCAAAACAATGCATCAGAGGGATGCACTGGTGATGGCATATTTTATTTGAAATGAATTGATTTCCACTGGTGAGTAATATCTGTAACACACTAAGGGTGATCTAGCGTTGAGATGAATAAATCAAATGCACGCAAGATCAAAGCAACACAACGCCATACATCTGTACCAGAATGATGCAGCAGAAACAGATTCTCGGGTATGAATCGAATAAATTTCCATCGGCGTGTTGAACTTGACGCGCCGCATGCGATCAAGAGGTACTAACACAAGCCTGCACAAAGCTGCCGCATGCGGTTAGCCAGTCGCACGGTGCTGGACTTGCCTGTGTGTATCCACCTGCCCAGATTAGACCAGTGGTGTTAACCCCTGGGGCCGTTTGGCCTTAGGCACGAATACACTGCAGTTCAACCTGAGCCTGTATCTCCACTCCATTCCACTTACAAACAAATGAGAATTTCATGTTGGGAATTACAGTAGCAGCAAGCAGCAGAGTATTCCCATTTGGTTCCTTTAGATTCATTTGATCCCTACGCCTGCCTGTCATTTTATGCATATTAGCCATCTATGCTGGTGCAATGGATGGATGGTCGACTAAGGAGGGAAAAAAAAGCATGTAGCACTGAAATATTTACATACACTTAAAGCTAATTGGCGTTAGAGGAGAAAGGGAGTGTATCAATAATTACAGGAGTCTAATTCATTCAGCTGGTGTGTACTGAAGGCCCTGGGTGATACGCCGTTAGCACATTTTGAGCAGCGGGGAAATTTCCCTTGTTCTGCTCTTTACTGGCATTTCCTATGCATGAACTATGCATGCACACAGAACTTCCTAAAATTTCCTTGCATATGCAGTCGTAACCTACTTACACAAACCACGCATGCATTTACAGTGACAGACATAGTACGAATCAACCGATCACCATCACATCACTTAACTCATTTCGCAAATCATCATATTATAAAGCAGATCTCTGTGCTTAGGGCGCCGCAATACAAGAGGAACCCGAGTTTTGTTGTCTGAATTAGTGCTGAAACGATTCACTTTGGGCTCCACATTTCATAGATGAAGTGATTAATCAAGTGAATTGAGTGAAGAAATAATTGATAGACTAATCATTGATGAAAATAACTAGTTTGCATGTTCTCCTGGTGTTCTCATGGGTCTCCTCCACAGTCCAAAGCAGCATGCATGTCGGGTGGACGGGAGACTCTGATTTGCCTGCAGGTGTGAACGTGAGCGCGAGCGTCTGTGTATCTGTGTTACGCCCGTGATGGACCGGCAAACCTGATCCGAGTCTGTCCTGGTCTCCCGCCCAATGCATGCTGGGAAAGACTCCAAACCCTCTCATGACTCTGAGTAGGAACAAGCAGGTGGTGGATGCTGTTATAATATCCACCGCATTTGTTCATATGCTTCTGAATCAAGCGAGTGAATCCTTGATTGAGGGGTGTAAAATGTGTTGCTGACACAAAAATGCAAGTTGGAAATGAGAGGCGCCGGCCAGGAAAAACTGCTGATTGAATACATTTTAATTGATGTTGAAATGAAACCATTAAACAGGAGGAATACTTTCATTATTTCTTGTGCATTTCATTATTTATCTATCGGTTGTTCAAGTTAATTCCAGATGGAAAAACAAACTCGGACTTGTGCTGATGACAGAGAGCTAATTCGTAAGTTATTTAGCAGTCAGCCCAGATATGGCAGCCCTCTTGTGCCAAAATGTTTTTTTTTTCTTCTTTTTTTTCCTTTTCAGTATTTGAATTTTGAAGGAAACGTACATCCCGAATTGCATGAACTACATTTGAAATGCACCCAACCGTGATGCACATACATTAAGGCCGGCCTGGCTAACAGCAAAAGCTGTAGCAGTGTACCAGTTGTGATGCAGACAGCAGAAGTGTGTCAGTGAGCACAGCACTGGCATCAGGGCAGGATTTAGCTGCACAGTGGGCCCTGTTAGCCAGACGGGCTTGAGCACCACGGCCACTACTGATGTACTGGAGCTGTGTGTGTGTGTGTGTGTGTGTGTGTGTGTAAATGACAAGGGATAGAGGAGAATTGTAATGCCCAGCCAGCCTCGAAAATCCTGCCCCACTATTGCCAGTTTCGGTCTTTCTCCGGCAAGAGAACAGCTGTCTTAGGAGAAAGAACAGAGGTTTATTCCCCCCCAAGCCCTGCATCTGGAGAGGAGAGGAGAGGAGAGACGAGGAGAGGAGAGGAGCATATAAGATTACATGAAATAAAATAAAATACAGAGGGAGAGAATAGTAGGGAGTGGAGGACAATACGGGGAGGAAGAGGAGAAGAAAGCTAAGAAAAGGGATAGAAATGGCAAGAGAGGGGGAGAAAAGAGAGGAGAGGACCAGGGAGAGGAGGTGAGGAGGAAGAGGAGCAAGAGACGAAGACGCAGAGGAGAGATGCAGCATGCTTTCCCAACACCCCCCGCCCCTCCCGCCCCCCCACGGCTTACGAATCAAAGGCTTGATGAGTAATTAGTGATGATGAGATTAATAAGAAAGGCTACAGAGAAAGTGCTGAGAGGGGATCTGTCTCCACTTAATTGCATTCAACGAGCCGTGATATACCGGGCTCCCGTCACAGTATGTGTTCCAATCAATGAATCAATAAAATGTAAGGGAAGGTGTCAATAAATAAATCATTGCTCTATTCATGCTTTAATAACAGTACATACATATAGTGACGGGCTAAGCGTGGCTTAAAGCTCATCGGGGGAAATTTTAATTGTCCAGCTCCTCACATACATAACGTCTTGCCTGCTGAACTAGAAACTAAATGAGAACACAACAGCAGCCAGGTAATGAGTCAACCAGCCTGTCCACAGCAAATGTTTCCTCTCAGCTCAGGCTTTCCATTGCTCACGTCTTTGTTTCCCCGTTCCTACAAACCAACCTCTTTCCAGACTTTTCAATGACTTTCAAGGGCTAACCAGCTAAAGCAAGCGTTGATATTTTGACAGACTTGATCACAGGACATGGTGCTACTATGGAAAAAGACATGTTCGGAGGTTCAAGTGTGATTTACTGCTGAAGCAGGATTGTACAAAACAAAACAAAACAAAAAAACAAACAAACAAACAAAAAAAATACAGCTGAATATCTTAATATGATTTTATGATATTTATTTATATATTCTTCAGGTACTTTATGTGATGTTATGACATGTGCACTTGTAGTTCTGTTTTAATAAACTGTAACAGGATTTTTAATAAAACTCCCTGTGGCTCATTTTGTCATCTGATTTGTCATTTAACATGTTGTATAATTTGAGTCAATTTTGTTAAATACGGTGATGTACCGTGGTACAAACTACACCATGACCCATGTGCAATGACATGTTTCAAAAAAAAAAAAAAAAAGATCATTTTGTTACACATGGGGCAAAAAAAAATAAATAAATAAATTGAGGGCTGTTTTTCAATTCATGTACAGTCCTACCACAGATCTCTCCAGAATTAGCTCTGTTGTCCAGACCAAATCACAATGTTTGTTTGCACTAACTTCCAGGTGGAAAATCTATTACATGCATATAAGTTCAATGGTGCGGAGCGAACAGGGGGGAAAGAACACGTAACAGCTGAGATGTAATTCCACTTCAAGAGAAAATGGTGAAATCTTAGAAGACTAGAGAAGGGGTCGGATTTTTCGGATTTCCATCTGAGGAGTAGAGTTACTTATCAAAGACGCCGGCTAAACAGTATAGAAACATAAAATAATCAGAAAATAATCACTTTCAGAAACATCAGATTATTAAGACCCTTGTGATGAACTTTGAAGATTAGAATTACGACTACAGAAATAATCAAATTTACTAAGCCTCCACAATTCAAATGAACCACCACTATCTAGTTGTTAGTGGGTGTTATTGCTCAAGCCTTTCAATTCACATTAAAACCGGGATATTTACAGTCTGTCAAAGTGTTTCATGGCCTTTAGAGAGCTGTGTCACACTTGGGAAACCTGGCTTAAAGCTTTGTCACCAGTGTGGGACTCACAAAGTAGACGGCCCCGAAGCTGCCATGTCCGATCTCGTGCAGGTCGCAGAAGACGTCCTCGGGGTCATCTTTGAAGAAGAGGTCGGCCAGCTCGGGGTCCTTCAGCGCTCCTTTCCGTGTGGACGACGGCATTATGGGCTGGACATGGGCTAGGCACCAGGGACCGCGCTCACATACACACTGCTGCTGCTGCTGCTGCTGCTGCTGCTACCGCCGCCAGACGTCCACGACGGGCCCGGCATTGGCCAGCTAGACCTGCAAACGTGAACACACAGAGAGAGAGAGAGACAATGACTTTAATTCCACTGTCTGTCATTTCTTACACTCATTGAAAATCTAGTCCTGGCTATGTGTCTTGTCTCTATATGGTGACTGCACTGTTAACAAGCAACAGGTGAATACAGGGCCACATCTAACGGGAATTTTCAATGTCGAGTGATCTAATGATTATTTTTTCAATGAATGGATTAATTTAAGGACATAAGGAATTGCTTTTATGCAGAAATTGCTTCCTTAGTCTGACCAGCAGCCAAAAAAAAAAAAAAAAACCCAAAACAAAATATTAATCTTAGAAACAAAAATGAAAAAAAGTAAGAAAATTTTAGCATCTTCATGATCTTAACGGAGCTGTGATCAACAAATGCTTATGATATTTACTTGATGAATGGCAAAACAATTAATCAAGTAACAAGTAATCAAATAAGTTCCTTCAGAACTAGGTGAGTGCACAGTTCAGACTGAAGCGACCGCCAGCAAAATCTTTTTTTTGCTTTTGGCCACATTTTTGGAGCTAAGCAATCACTGCTGTGGTCGTTCTGTACTGCAAGTCCCAGAGATCACCTGTCAATCAGGCACTGTGGGCGGGACTGCTTGGATTTTCTGTCGATAGCGTTTGAGTTTCTGTGGGAAGCGCTCTTCTCTCGGGTTTTAGTCTTCCGGTTGATGTGCTCTTGTCTGACCCAAATTATCATTGGTCAGACAAATGCTAGTGTTATTTTCATGAGCGTATGCATGTGTCATTTTCAGGGGGCCAGGAGGGATATATGCACACATGCATTCTTGCCCGCCTCTCCCATTAAAGTTGGATAAAGTAATAGATTTTTGTTTGTTTTCTTTTTCCAGAACTCTTAGCCTCAGTATGGACCTCAAAAAAGTTTCTAAAGTTGCGCTTCAGATGGTGAAAAATGGCAGATGACCTGAGCGAGGGGAGCGACACTGAAGCCGAGTACAGCAGTTACTTTGAGCACGAAAACAACAATGAATTATAAAAGTCAGACCCAAACTGAGTCTGTTCAGTCATGGTAGCTGCTCCGGCTAACTACCCAGTTCTTCCACTTTATTCCAAACAAACTGTTGTTGCTGCTTCCAACAATGTGAAACATATCACTTCCTGTGCACACAGGATTTTTGCTGTGAAAGCCCTGGAGAGCTCAAGTTATTTTGGACAGCAATACATGAGATTTTATTACTTGGCTATTAATAGATTAAATCACTATAGCGTTAAGCCTATTGGTAAAGCAGACACTTATTTATATGAACACATTACAGATCATTACTTTAAACTATAAATAACCTCTGGAATAAACAGATGCATGCTAAAGCATAAAATGACACTGACACACACCCGCACGGCTTAAACAGGTCAGTGTTGACTGGAAACCATCCAGACATTGATTGATCTAATTTAACCTTTATCACAGTCAACATGAGCTTCTTCCAGGAATATCCATATGTGTATGTGTGTGTGTGTGTGTGTGTGTGTGTGTGTGTGTGTGTGTCATGGACACTTGATAAGGGATGGGACAGGAAAAAGACAGTCATACAGTGATGGCTTGCTGTCTGATGTGTTGCTCAACTAAGCACAAAGTCACAGTCAGACACACTCACATACTTACACACACACACACACACACACACACACACAAACTCGACAGCTGAAGCTGAGTCACTGATGCATCATTTCCACACATGCACACAGTGTAACAGTTGCATGTGCACGCAGACACACACAAAACACAGAATGTTTTGCGTCACAAGGCTGCAGCCGGGCCATCAAGCGTGTACGCAGCTTGGACACCCTGCTCCAGTTAGCTTCGCTGCACACGCAACACATACACACACTCCACTGACATGCACATACACACACACACACACACACATCCTCTTTTTTCTGTCTACCATGAAATATCTGTGCACGTCGGCCAGATGCAGCAAGCAAATCTGGCTCCAAAGGCCAGCCCCACACAGCGCAGGCTGACATACAGGCAGAGACAGTAAGACACACAGGCAGCCAGGCCCAGACACTAAGCATCAGCATCATCCTAATCCCCTGCTCTTAAAGGGATCTCAGTCATCAGACTCACTCCAAATATATCGCTCTTAAAGGCAAAGGCATGCGCCCTTTGCTCCAAAAGACCCGATTCATGAAGACAGCAGCTTCATGGTTTGGTGGCGTTACCTCAGGTACAGGTGAGTTACAGTCACACAAAGTCTGGAGTACAGCTTGAACCGAGCCTGATCTTCTAAGACTGACCCCGGCTGTGGTCGACACATTTTTGGCCAAACTCAAACCAACCTGGTGACCAGACCAACATGCTGAGCCCGATCCAACCAAACCCGGACAAAATTCTGTTTGGAGCCAACCAAAACCTGAACGCCATCGACCAGAGCCTCAAGAAAACTCAACAATTACAATCTAGAAATGTATCTTCAGGTTAGTCACTTAGTTGGTTTCCATCCAAAGATATCGAAATTTTTGAGCAAATTTTGTCAAAATGCGCAAAAGAAAACGCAAATTTATGCCTGTTTCCATTAGTTTTGTTTTGCCATTATTGAGAGGAGAGTGCGCCGTGAGATGACGCCATCAGATAGCGTCTGTGTGTCGCCACTGAACAACAACAACAAACACTCAGCTGGTTACTATTTTGGCCGCGCTAACTTCGTACCGAACCATCCTAAATAAGGAATAAGAGACTAATAATAATAATAATAATAATTATAATAATAATAATAACTAATAATAAGACTGTAGCATAGAAGCGCGACGTGGTATCCGGTCCAGTCATCGTTTATTCGCAAAACCTGTTTCCACAGCAAAAAGTCGCATTTTCTTTTATCGATACGCTGAGAAATCCACCCCTTCCAAGCGTAAAAACTTTTTTTGCGAATTTTCGGCCGTTTTTCGAATTCCTGGCGTTTCCATCCTAGTTTTTTTTTTTTTTTTTTTCGCAATTTCTGAAAATGCGAATAGAAATAGGTGGATGGAAACCCAGCTACTGACTGTAGTCTTACAGCCTTTCACATAGCGCCTTGAGATTCCAGTGATCAAAATCTAAATTCAACATTAGGTTGTATCAATCGAATTCATGAAGGAAATCGGTCCAAAATTAAGTTTAAATGCCGCTTTAGCTATTTTGTTTTGCATCAATCCATGCCTTTAGAAAGCACTTTCAGTCTTTAGTCCCTATGAAATGAACTCCATTTCCAATTGATTTCTTTTGCCTCCTTAGAAACAGTGTGTCTTCAATGTGCTGTAATCCTGAATGATCCCTCCCTCCATCCTGAGCCCACATCTTGTTACAACAGGAAATATATGAAAAAAAAAAATCAAGGTGGCTGGAATGCCAGTGGCTGGAGATACTGGCACTGATCAGAATGCTTCTCAGCCATTCAAAATGCAACTGTGGTATGATCAGGAATGTTTCTCCAAATATTTCAGCATCCCTTACATCCACAGAGGAGATGAAGGAGTGAACTGCCCACACATTAACTCTCGTGCGGACTGAACCTGTGACTTTCCAGCTACCATCCAAATAGCTGCTGTTTTTTTTTTCTGTAAACACAATGTCTCCGTGCGGGGAATGGTGACCCGTGGCACTGCAGAAAATCAATTTGATATCCTTGAGCTTTCTTTCTCCTGAAGAATGCCCCAGATTATACCTGTAAACAACCGCGGGTTTCCATGTAAACATAAGGTGAGGTTAGAGTTTTCCCTGTTTGCATAACTGCATGATTATACACGCCGTGCGCATAGCTTCCACATCGTGTGCATTGTAGGCATACCTCTGTCCATCGTTAAGGCATTTCTCAGAAACATCAAAGTGTCAGTTGAGACTGTCAAGACTTTCGAAGGTGTGACAAATGACCAACTATAAAGTATGACAATCTAACTGTGCAAATAAAACCTTGGGGTGTAGATTCTTGTATATATCGTGCATGTTTATTGGCAATTCAATGGAAAGTCCTTGGCTAAATTACCATAATATATCAGATATCACGCTTGTTAGGCTGTCCTCACATGTCCCTCATGTGATGCTGAGTTTGAAGCTCTCTGATCAATGCTTTTTTTCAGCGCTGAACACTGTAAATTAGCCTCAAGCACTCAAGTTGTTGCATTAATGGCATCTATAACTGGATTCAAACACACTGCAAGTTTCACTGACTTTAGATTACAAAGAGGGAAGAAAACAGTGCGCTACACAACCTGAAACCCTCTACTTATTTACTACATAAAGCAATGCAAGAAATACATGCATTGTGTGTGTGTGTGTGCATGTGTGTGTGTGCATACTTACATTTCTGTGCATGTTTCTGCATGCTTGTGCATGTGTTTCTGCCAATATTTCTGTCTCTGTCTGTGTTTTCCTAGGTGTCTATCTACCAATGAGCCTGTGTTTGTCAATATGTTTGTTGGTGTGTGTCTACCTGTCTAATTGTGTGTGTGTGTTTGTGTGTGTGTGTGTGTCTCCTAGTTGCATCAGCCCTGTCTGTCTCTCATCTCTCCCATGTGAGCTCTCAAGATAAAGCTTTTAAAAAAAAAAAGCTTTAAAAAAAAAAAAAAATGATGTAACCCCCACCTCAACCCCTTCCCCCTTCACACACACACTCACTGAATGTGCACACACCTGCACGCTGACACACACTTTGACTACGGTGCTGCACTAAAAGAGAAAGAGACAAGAAGGAGAAATAAGACAACGGAGCGAAGGAAGAAAGTAAAACTGGGGCCAGAAAGAGTGACAAAACTGAGGTGGGAAACAGAGTGACAGAGAGAGAGAGAGAGAGAGGGAGGGCGAGAGACACTGACCTACTGCGCCAGCGAGCAGTTTTCAACCCATGTGACGGAGCTTTCAAAGCAGATCTAAACGGCAACGACAGAGCGAGCGGACGGATGAGTGAGAGACGGATGAAAATGGGAGCAAACGAACGGGGCGGGGAGTCATGTGATCACTCCGGAGACTCTGCACGCCTCCCGCTCTCTCTCACCCTCTTTTCCTCTCCTCCTCCTCCTCTTCCTCCTCCTCTCCTCTCAGATGCGTGAAGTGATGCAACGTGGCAACAACAGGTTGTAACATGGAGGGGGGCAAGGAGAGAGGTGGGGGGGTTGGTAAAGCTGCTGCTGCTGGTCCTGCAAAGCTCATTTTGGACAGTGTGTGTGTGTGTGTGTGTGAAGTTTCTCAGTCATCCAGGTCATAATCATCCAAGTAGAGCTGAATCAAGGGCAGCTGGCCTTGTTTGTATATTCTTGAAGATGTTTCACCGCTCCACCAAGAAGAAGTGAAGCAGCTTCTTGGATCGGAAGTGAAACAAACGTCTTCAAGAATCTGCAAACGAGTCCAGTTGCCTTTGATCCAACTCTCCTTTCGGTGTGCATGTGTGTAACTTCCTGTGGATCTATGAATGGTATTGCTCTGAGAGAGGGAGGTGATTAGCGAAACGGCTTAGACAGATTATAGGGGCTTGGTGTGTGTGTGTGAGAGTATGTGTGAAAGCCTTGTTACATGCGTGCTCCCATATGTAATTGCATGACACATAGTTAAATGCAAACATGAGGTGTGTGTGTGTGTGTGTGAGTGTGTATGTGCCATTGTAGTACAGGCTGTAAGCCCCGGTATGCACGCACTGCTGTCGGTGTGAATGAATGAGGGGGTTGTTGTGTGTATCTGCGCATGTGCGGCGTGTGTGTGTGTGTGTACAGCAGAGCGGTGCGAGTAATGGTGCTGAACTAGTTCGTTATAGGAGTGATCATATGGGCCATGCTAATTTCGTCTGGCTTTTACACACACACACACACACACACACACACACAAAAGGAAGCAGTGGTAGATACGCAGAAATCGGCCTTCAGGCATTTTTTCCTGCAGCCATCCCACATTAATATTGCAGGAAATTCTTTCTTCATTCTTGAACAGCAGAAACAAATATGTATATGTAGCTAATTAGTGTACTGTAACTCTAGTGTCTCTCAACCAATTACCATACCCTTCCTAATAATTATCCCTGGCAAAAAAACAGAGAGTATGGTTCAGGCTAATACAACTATTTACTATTACAATCTACTACTGGGTAAATGACCTGAATCCTCAATGACACCTTGTGACTTTGTCTCTAATCGGGCTCAGTGATTTAGCCAGCCAGCGGGGGGGCTGTCTTAAGCACAGCTCTCCCAGTAATGAGATCATTCAGTCTGATGAATTTACCCCACAATGCAAGGTGTGGGACTGTTTTGCAGCGTGCAGGAAAAAAGACATGACATCCAGGAGCGACAGCAATCTCAATTTGCATTAAAAGCCAATTTTTGGTGCCACTGAAGAAATGACATGGACATAAAAAAAAAAAATCTATATAAACCACAGTACCAATGTTGTATCAACTTTGACAGGACTGGACTATGTAACAAAACACATTTTCCATAACTCAGGCTGTTTATTTATTTATTTATTTAATCCTCCTATTTTATTCCACACTGTTGTCTTTTATTGTTTTATTTGAATCTTTTTTTTTTTATTTCAAAGTTCTCGTTTTTAGCCTTTTCTTTTTAATTCCACCCTGTGCTGTTTTTAATGTTTTATTTTAATGTTTTCAATTTTTTTTTCTTTTTATTGTGAAGCACTTTGAGCTGCAATTCTTGTATGAAAGGTGTTAAACAAATAAAGTTTTATTATTATTATTTTATTATTATAATCAAATGTGCGTATTAGTTGTCCATGTTGGTTTTAAAACATTAATTGTCTGCAGGTAGGCCTACATAAAACTCAACTCTAGCTAATGTTATTTCATTGGGTTTTATTGTTCTACTGTCTATTATTTATTGTTTTTTTTTATTGTTTTATTGCTATAAGTGTACAGCACTTTGAGCTGCATTTATGTTATGAAAGGTGCTATATAAATAAAGTTTATTATTATATTATTATCACTGTTAGCCACATTTCAGTAAACTAATATGTCAAATGTGAGCTAATTAACAGCATAACAAACTGCCACCTGGCTGATTTTGTGGCTGTTTGCTGACATTACCTGCGGTCAAGGACAAACCTCCATCATGTCAGAGGTGGATTGAAGCAATACGTCGATCTAATCCTAAAAGAGAGCAACAGTTTACTTTCCAAATAGTTTCTCTTGAGGAGGAAGAAAATGTTGCATACCTGCAGCATCAGGTGGGCTTTTAAAGAAGACATTATAACTGCCTGGGTCGATTCTACAGCTACATCTGTACATCAAACCATGGGATCACACACACTCTACAGGCATGGGGGAAAACTCAACACGTGCTCAAATGAAACACACAAACAGACACACACACACATATGAACACACCCTTACCCCCGATCCCGCCTCCCCCCTCCCATACCCCCAAGGCCCCTGCCTGTGATGCTATGACTAATTGATGCGCCGGCGTGTTGCAGTGGGCGCAAATCCATCAGGCTGGTGAATAATCTGTGGCTTCTTTACTCGATACTGCACTGGAAATATACTGACATGACATCATCATTGTGTGTGTTTGGCATGTTATCCACACAAACAAGAAAAATACACCCAAGAACAAAAAAAAAAAAAAAAAAAAAAACTGGCCCAGAAATGTGAGATAATTGCCAGTAGCTGACAGCATCAAACAATCCACCATGTCTTGAAGTGAAAATATAACACAACAGGTTACTTTTTACCACAAAACAGTAATCTGAATAATCTACCGTAATTCTTTCTAACACTTTACCCCATAACTGGTGATAACACAACTATAAATCACATAGTCATATTGTGAATTAACATCCAACACCTAAAAACATTTAAATTTGGTTTCATTCCGGTCGCCTTCATGCATTCATGGTTATTCTAGTCGATACAGTTTTCAAATAGTCAAGATTTAATACTGCCGAGCTGTGAAATATACTGACATGACATCATCATTGTGTGTGTTTGGCATGTTATCCACACAAACAAGAAAAATACACCCAAGAACAAAAAAAAACTGGCCCAGAAATGTGAGATAATTGCTAGTAGCTGACAGCATCAAACAATCCACCATGTCTTGAAGTGAAAATATAACACAACAGGTAATCTGTAATCTGAATAATCTACCATAATTCTTTTTAACATTTTACCCCAAAACTGCAAATCACACAGTCATATTATGAATTAACACCCAACACCTAAATCATTTCGGTCGCCTTCATGCATTCATGGTTATTCTAGTCAATACAGTTTTCAAATAGTCAAGATTTAATACCGCCGAGCTGTGAAAACGTGTTTGTGAACCTGTGACTCCTTTGCGCTGCGCCGACAGAAACTGAATGGAGACACAGTTTGCAACACAACCTCGATAATCAGTCAGCTGACGCTGCAACGCTGTGAGACTGAGAGACTTTGGTGCCTGGAAAAAAAAATGTCACTAGGCTCCCTAAATGAAATGTCAATCTTAGAGGAAACTACCTTATGGGAAGCTCTGGTGGCTGCTCTGTGACATTGCTTTGCTGGTGTTTTATTGTAATTGTGCAAAGTTTTTAGATATTAGTTTCACAGTTCGATGAAGGAGGACTTGGCAGCTCTTATCTTATCCACCTGTTATTCCTTCGGTCCCTCTGAAGTGCTCCAGTTTTTAGCTCGCTCTGTCACTCAGCTGGTTAAAGGTTGGTCATGAGCCAAAGGACAGCTGATTAACTGTCCGTGCCAAGGGGCGAAAAAAGGGGGCGTGGCAGCGGGAGTGACCTTTAACAAAAAGGCACGTAACTTCTGGACAGATTCACATAACACGGCCAAACACTCAAAAGATACAAACACACACACAAACACAAACACACTTTTACTGGTGATGATCTGCCCCGCCCCTCGACTTTAGCCACGCCCCGCTGTCTCATTCTGCTGGTCTGTCATTTCATTGGTCCACAAAAATCTCTCCATTCGTTCACTGATACACAAAGCCGTGCCCACTTTACAGCAACTGAAATTTGCCACAGAGGTCGAGTGTGTGTGAGGTTGTGTGAAAAGATGCATGCATGTGTGCGGTTGCAGCAATTGCAAACATGCACTTGTTCTTTAACACGTCCCCCAGTTTCCTTTATGCAAAATCCCTCTCTTCTTTTCTCTGTTTTTACACAAAAAAGCAAGGAACACATGCTTTTTCCTACCACTCCTTTCACACTCCCTCTCTCTGGGTTTGCCTGTACTCCAGCTGAACTCTTACAAGGAAGGCAGTCAAGTGTGGGCTTATATGAGTGTGTGTGTGTGCGTGTGTGTGTTAATGTACAGTGCATAGGCCTGCGACACTGTATGTACATGCAAATGTGTCTATGCACATGTACATGCATGACCAGCATGTGTAGGTGTCCATGTATATGGGTGTCCTAATGCCTTTGAGACCATGTGTATGCGTGTTCATGTTAGTAAGAGTGTGTGTGTGTGCATGTGTGTGACTGTGTGCTTGTGTGTGTGTGCAGTCAGGGGCTTTAGCGGCTTACTGGCCCCCCTCCCGGCTTTAGGCAGGAACAGGAATTAGGCAGACTGTGGGAATTCTTGCTGGGATTCAAACCGCCAGCTCTAATCAGAAACGGAAAAAAGAAGGGTAAATCTGCCAAATTGTGCGCTGAGACACAGTGTGAAGGAAGCGTGTGCATGTGTGTGTGTGTGTGTGTGTGTGTGTGTTCATGTGCGTGAAAGAGAGAGAGAGAGAGAAAGAATAACAATTACGTAATGATCCCGTTTCCTTTACTCCTATCATGATATTACAGAGAGAGCAGGATTAGAGCTTTGGGGCTGTGTGTGTGTGCGTGTGTGTGTGTGTGTGTGTGTGCATGTATTGTATGTGTAGATTCCATCAACGGAGACTGAATCCCATAAAAAAAAGAAAAAAAAAACACTGCACTTCAATGAAACCTTCCTAATCAAAGCCCAAAGACTTTGAGCAGATACAGCCTCACATGTCGACCGAATGCAAGGACCCTGGAGAGTGTGAGCGAGTGTGTGACGTGCGTGTGTGTGCACACGCTGCGTGAGATTAAATGGGTCAACCTTACTATTAATACTATACAGACCTATTCCAATGTGCAGCGCTCAATCTCAGACCGATTTTAAAAACGGCCCAAAAGTGGCGGAGTTGTTTCTCATCGGTGGAAAAAACGAGAGTGATTCCCGTCAGGAACGTGAGAACACATGGAGTACCCATAGCTGGAGTGTGAGCATGCATACACACACACACACACACACACACACGCACACACACACCCTTATCAACCCCTCGGGGTTGTTCTCTAGCCCCCAAAAAGAAAAACACATCAACCCCACTCCAACCTCCCTCAAACTCTTTTCCCAGGCTTCTTGACCCACTCAGTCTGTGACTCAGCAGCCAGATTTGCCTGTAGCACCTTGAACATTGTATGTACACACTCACACACACACACACACACACACACACACACACACACACACACACAAAACTATGATTTTCTTATCGCGATGACAACCTCCGCCTCTGTTCCTTAATGGACACTTTGGGATTAGCTCTATATGTGACGATGACAAGTTGACAGGAGGGCGCAAGCTGTCACCCAAACCACACACACACACACACACACACACACACAAATCTGAGTGGGAAAAGTGAATGAGTAATGCTCTGTCCTGCTTCCCTTGAGCAAGATTCTTTAACATAATTGCTCCCTCTCTTGTTTTCCCCTCAAAAAGAGCGAGTGGGCTTCATAAACATTCCTAGAAAAACAGGACATCAACAAATTAACTTCAAAACCAAGTCAGGACTGAGCAGCATTCGGGGAGCAGACGCAGAATCTTTAACCACATACCGAGGCTGCCGTCTATCAAGCCATGTGCACTGTCCCTTTCCGCTCACACACACACACACACACACACACACACACACACACACTAAGGCTGAGCAATTTTATTGATTCTGCGATATACACTACTCACAAAAAGTTAGGGATATTTGGCTTTCGGGTGAAATTTATGGAAAATGTAAAATGTTCACGCTACAGTGATATTATATCATGAAAGTAGGGCATTTAAGTAGAAGCATACACTGGTGATTTCCTCATCTCAAACAATTTCTTGAAACAAAAGCCAACAACAGTGGTGGATATACCACAACAAAAAATGTCAGTGTCAATAACTTGTCATGTGCCCTTGAGCATCAATTACAGCTTGACAACGACGTCTCATGCTGTTCACAAGTCGACTTATTGTCTGCTGAGGCATGGCATCCCACTCTTCTTGAAGGGCGGCCCTCAGGACATTGAGGTTCTGGGGTACAGAGCTCCAGCCTCTACACGGTGACTCAGCTGATCCCATAGGTTTTCTATGGGATTCAGGTCTGAGAAAGTGCAGACCACTCCATCTGAGGTACCCCAGTCTCCAGCAGCCGTTCCCTAATGATACGACCTCGATGAGCTGGAGCATCAAACACCTGATGTGAATTTTGCCGTTAAACTCCTTGTTAGAGAACAGCAACTTGTGCAAAAAGTACTGAAACATTGAACAGTTGGACATGTGCATTCAAAAGTTTACAGAAGGTCACATTAAGTTCACCTGTAAAGGTTAGAATGCATTTTCGGTTCATCCTGAAATTTCACCCGAAAGCCGAATATCCCTAACTTTTTGTGAGTAGTGTATATCGATATTTTGTTTCCCCAGAAAGTATCGATTTTTCAGCTGCGAGTATCGATACATTAAGCCTCATTCAAATCCCCCGTGTCCGTCTGGCACTCTGCTCGCCGCCCATTTCCCCCGTTCGCGTTGCAGGAGAGCGATTAGGTCAGCCAGCCGCTAGTGTCGATGTAGAGCGTTTCGAGCAAGTTACCTGTCTAGATACTAGACGGGTAACTTATAGACGCCGACGTCTTTCGCTCTCTGTTTACGCAGTCAGAGCTAAGAGATTCAGGAGAGAGGCGGCGAATATAAATCCAGCACCTTCAATCCATGCCAGTGCACTACCGCAGCGCACTGACATAGATTGTGTAACAAAGCGAAGAGCTGCCACTCCGCTCTATTTTCACTGGCTAACAGCAGCACACTGGCTTAGCTTGTCTATTCAGAGAAGAGGTATCACTTCGGCTTATTTTTCAATCTGTGTTATCACATGCATACTACTGCTCATTCATTGGTAGCTGAATTGTTAGGTCTGTTTGATAAGTAATTTACATTTTTAAAATAATAATAATAATAATAATAATAATAATATTTTAACATATTGTTAAATTATTGGAGTCAAGCCAAACTAATTTTCTCATCACATCTTTGATTCATTTTGTCCAGCATTTGCAAACTGTAGACTCTCTGTCCAGTCAGAGCCATATATTGTGTAATTGATTGATGCTTTCAGTTTTCAGTTCAATTAATTCAATCCAAGTCAATGGAACACTCACAAGATGTCACCAAAATCACTCTGTCCCTTTAAAATCTTACAGAAAATGATGTAAGTGTATCGAATCGTATCGAATCGTATCGTTGGCCAAATATCGTGATATATATCGTATCGTGCGCTGAGTATCGTGTATCGTATCGCATCGTGAGATTAGTGTATCGCTACAGCCCTAACACACACACACACACACACACTGTTATACTCCTTGTTGCAATTTACTCCTTTACTCTGTCTTAACTTGTCTACATGGAAGGGATTGACGTGTTGTTATGACGTCGGCAGTCACACCCCACTGATATAAGTCAGTTACTGTTATCATTTTGTTGCTTTTTATTACGTTCATTATGAGCCATCAGCCTGTTTGATATGATGTTCTGTTTTTTTTTTCTAAACATGATGCACAACTTTCATTTACAGGCAAATTTAGTAAGAAGCACCTTAACTTTGTAATCATGTGGCCAGTTTCCAAAGCATCCTCCAGTACAACTGCGCTACAGCAACACTCATATGCAGGCTTTCACATGTGCACCAACTCTCACACTCTCACACACACAAACACACACACACACACACACAAACAAGCAAACTGGAGCAAGCCGTGGTCAATGTGAGAGCGAGCTCGCCTCCTCCCAGTCTCGGCTTTAATTCCATGTGATTGCTTCAGCGAGGCGGCAGAGACGGAGAGTCGGTTCGCTGCTATGTAGAGCAGCAGAGAGCCGGCGAGGCAGCTATGGCTTTCATTACGGGGCAAAGGAGACCCAGTTTCCACTCGGCTGATGCCCGCGCTGCCTCTCCAGCTGCAACATGGAGGGGATTCTGACACAGACGAGGCTTTAACGGTACAAACAGGGGGAAACTCAGTGGGAAAAGTGTGACTTGGTGTGTGTTGGACGGTTTGAAACGCTGCATAAAATTGCCCGTAAAGTGTGTGAAGACACAGAGGTGAAATGGTTAAAGATGACAGGAATTTACACAGAGGACTGAGACTCAGAGTTTCAGACTCGGCTGGCTCGGATAGGTAGAACTGAAAGGTCAACGTGGAGTCGCTGTTAATGTTCAGCTAAATTAACAATCATGATCATTGTGTGTAACTTACCGGTAAGAAATGTGTAAATGGGGTGTGGCACTGTCCGCTCCCTCTCTTTCTCTTTCTCTTTCTCTCCCTCTGTCCTCAGTCAAAGTCTAAAGCTGACTCCATCGCCTCATGACTGGAATAACACCTGAAACGGAAAAAGAGGAATGGTTAGACAGCCGAATTGCGATGATCGGCTTAAAACGCGCTACATGCGGTGCGTTGACTTCAGTAAATCCCTGGCGCCTTCGTTTTGAGGCATTAATGAATGAGTGAGAATATCGAAAAAGAAGATTTCAGCCCGTATCTGCTTCAGCGCTGCATTTTATGTCCTGCGCTGCTGTGTCCAGTTTTGATTGCTTTAAAGCACAAAACAGCAAGAGGCCACTGTTGTTCAAACTGAGCCAAAACTTTCAATAAAGTGAATAAACGCACAAAAACAAAAAAACATTTCTTTGCCACAAGCACTTCATAAACAAGACAAGAAAAAGAGCTAACTCACTCACCCAGTTTGCTTCTTCTTTTTTTTTTTTTTGGTTTTTGTTCAAGTGTTAAAATGTGGCGATCTGTAAAAATGTAATTTCTACCACTGGTGTCATTTTCTTTGAGAAATAAAATATTGCAATTACATCGTTTCCCCAAAACAGGTTCATCTGTAGCACACCAAACTCGCATGTATCAGTCACGATATGAGTGAGCGGCAACTGTATTCATAACCCACAAAAGCCCCACCTCCGAGCGAACACATGAGCAATTACAGACTCATGTGTCATGTTGGCAGTAGTCAATAAATAAAATTTGGGCCGTCTTTTCAACAAGGCTTGTGGGAAAAGTCGTCTTAATTTAGAGAAACACAAGCAATATCAATACCACCGGCGTGCAATAAAGGCCACCAATCATCTCATCCATTAGCTCATTTTATCTTTTAAAAGGCAATTATACCGATAAACAACTCACAACGGACAGAAATAGACAGGTGAGAGAAAAAATACACAAAAACAAAAACCATTTCTTTGCCAAAAGCACTTCAAAGCAGGAAATGGACACAGAAATAGGCTTGGTCAAGCCACTTCTGAGTTGCAATCCATTTCAAGCCTTGCACTCTTTCTCAGACAAAATTAATTATAAATCCATTAATGACACACACACAATAAAATCCTACCTTTACACATGACCTTTTTTAAAATTTTTTTTATATAAGGGCAGAGTATTCTGTTTGACCAAACTTCTGCACGAGGCCTAACATGAGATCTCTCTCTCTCTCTCTCTCTCTCCTGCACATAAGATTTCAAGGACATCACACACACCGCTGTGCACAAACACAAGCTGTTGCACGCACACAGCCACAGGCGTGCACAAACACAGTATTTCTCTCTCCCTCACACACACCCTGTATAAACATGCGTACACACACACGTCAAATGTGAGCAAGTCGTTCTGACAGCGGAGCGCTGGCAGCCACTGGACGGTCTTGTTTTGACAGGCAGGTGGGGCAGCACACACAGCCCAACCCCTCAACGACACACCGTCAGCTACACGACCAGCCGGCGGTAAAACACACTGCCGTCCACAACCAGGAAGTGGATCTATTATTAAACACAAGAACGGCCCTGCAACCTTTGCTTCAAGTCGGCTACTTCCTGATTTGAACCAAACCAAAACGGGCGAGCGTCTCCCCTCGTCTTCCCCCTCCACCTCTATCAATTTTACCCATCTTTCACCCCGTCTTTATGACTCATTGGTTTCACCCCCTCCCGACACGATCTCTCTCTTTTTGATCGTGCCGAGCGGCAGATCGGGTGCTCGGAGGAGCGGCTTTCAATAATAAAGGAGGAGAGGGGATGGAGGGATGGGAGTGGAGGGATAAAAATGTATTGTGCTCCCTCTGAGTGTCCCTGAATGATTTATAACACGAACTGACGCTTGCAGGAGCCTCTGGGAAAGTTGTGGCCGAGGTTCTCCTCCTCCTCCTCCTCCTCGTCTTCCTCCTCGCTCACTCACTCCATCCGGCTCGGTTTTTATAAGAGAAAGAGGAGAGGAGCATGTGACCGACCCGAGAGAGAGAGAGAGAGAGAGAGAGAGAGAGAGAGAGAATGTAATGCCATTGTTTCCATTTGTTATCACAGATCTGTTATCTTGAAACTTTGGCAGTGTTGATCTTTAATTTCATGCCAATAAAGCGCATGTATCAAAAAGGAAAAAAAAAACAAAAAACAAAACAGATTAGATAATAGAAGTGAAAGAGCATATTTTCAGGGCCATTCTCAGTATTTTTTAAGTTTATTTCCTGATACACCGATCATTTTGCATTGCATTTCTTTGGCTGTTACGTCTCCGGTCCGCCTTCAAGAGGACTTTTGCAACTTGCCAGGTGACCAGTCGAACTTTTGGATATAGAATCTGAATGCATGGTCCATCAGAGTGGACTTTAAGACAAAAAAAACAGAGATTTAGAAGAAAAAAAAGTGATTTTACTCTTTGCAACAGTTTCACTATTGTCAGTAGGCTCTACTTAAAGCAGAGCAATAAGACAGCATTTTTACAAACTAGGAACACAAGCTGTCAATAGGCTAAATCCTTTATTTCTGGCCCGACTTTAAACTACTTTAAAGACGTTAATGTCATTCTTTCACCATGCGATATGCTTCTTACTGGCCAAGCAAAGTGATTGCTAAAGGACAAACTAAATTATTCCTAACCTTTGAGTACAGTAAGGCTAAAGTGCACACGGTGGTTTTGGATGGCTTTGAATGTCAGGACCAGGACTATCTGTTAAATAAACATACATGAAGAACTGGCATGAGTTGGACCAGAAAGAAAGAAAGAAAGACAGAAATAAAAAGGAGCAACTGAGGAAACGTGTCACCGAGTCCACTGGAAAACCAGAGACCATTGTGTGTGTGTGTGTTTGTGTGTGCATGTGTGTGTGTCTGTCTATTTGAGGGCAAAGAAAAACAGGAGGCAAAAGTCAGGAGTGCAGCCGAGGCAAAGCACGGTGAAATGTGTTACACAGCGAGAGAGACAGAGAGGCGTTAAAGGAGACATTAAAGAAGAACATTATATTAAAACAAGAGACGAGAAAAGGGGAGAGAGGGACGGTCACAGAGAGAACAAGAGCTAAGCGAGCGAGCGAGAGCACTCAAAGCCAGAGACGATCCGTTTGACAGCTTCCTGATTTTGAAGGCCTCACTTACTTCTTTTGAGGGGGGTTCACATTAAGCTGCTTTTCAAAGGCGGGCCTGATCTAGTGGGAGAAAATTAATTGGACAGCTCTCGCCATGCGCCTCACAAGCCTCGGCCACTCGCAGAGAACGGAGAGTCAGACTGAGAGGACAAAATGTTTGTGTGTTTGTTAGACGCGGTTTGAGTTTTAGACCCTCAAACCGAGGGCATTTTTCTGAAGCGAGGTCATTCTGGCCACTCCTCACTTCTCCAAAGGGCTACTTTAGGGTTTGGAGGAGGGGGGTTTGATTACAAGTGAGATTATGTTCAGGTTATGGTTAGGCAATGAAGGCCCTCACAAACACAGTAAGCTAAATAACAAACACACTCCAACACTGACATGTCGCAGACACACTGGTGAGGTCGTGTGTTGGCTCATGATCAAAGTCCTGATATCCAACTCCTACTTTCCATTCCTCCTGTTACATGAGACACCCATGAATCATAAATCCTGAGTCACAAGTCATCACTGAACAATATCCAAGGTACAATTTGGCCGAGCAGACCGTTTTAATAACCCAGATATGTAATCGTCAACTGTACCGCGTTTCTGTTCCCGACTTAAGCAAAACAATCAAACAGAGCGGCGAACACAGGGCTGGGCCAAACGATTCAAGCTGCATGTGATATTAGGTGTCATACAAGGAGCGAGGCCAAGCACATGCCTCTTTTTTGCGTGCAAAACCCCAAAATGACTTCATAAACAGTCGCCCGACAATATTATAGTATCTCTAATGAAGTCAGTTCCTGGGTGGATGAAGCCTCGGGGCTCAGGACAAATCTCCGGCCTGCTGGGGGAATCTGGGTGGAGAGTGTGAATGAGAAGCGGCACCGGCTCCCTCGGGGGCCGTCGGAGTAACCTTCAGCGAGGCGCTGGACGGCTGTGGGTGTGCTGGGCGGCTGCCAGGTGTGAATACAGTGTGTGCGGAAACGTGTGCACGAGAAACAGGGTGCGCTGGGTCACTGAAAACAATTGGCAAGTCTGCGCTTCCAGCACATTTCTGCCTCAACACACACACACAAACTGGGACTCTTATCACACAACTGTATCTGTGCCCCGCATTGTACTTCTGAGACTTATCTTTGCCTGAATGTAATCACCGATAACGTGAATCGAGGGTGCAAAAAAAAGCCGAGCACCGCTGGTGACCGATTCCCAGGGTGAACTCTGATGAGTCATGCCAGAGAGGAGGTGTGTTTAAAAACAAATTAAACGCTCTGCAGCGAAATACTGCATGAAATATACGCTGAGACGACCAAACACGAGGCGATTTCCACAATACGCTGAACTCTCCCTGAATGAAAATAAACTAATCCAGGGAGATAGAAAGAAACTAAACATTATGTCCCGATTATCCTGCCAGGGCGGCATGGTGTGGATTTTTATAGCAGTGACTCATTTTCACAGAGTGAAGAATACACACGCAGGCACAGAAGCAGAAACACACACACACTCACTAAAGCGGGATTTGGAGACTTCGGGGCGGCTCTGATCTCAAGAGCTTAGTGACACTGCTGAGACGTGCGTGCATACAAACAGTCACACACACACACAAACCAAAGACCGTTACCTACCCAGATTAGCTTTTAGGCTAATGCCAACATCAATATGGGTGTCGGCGGATTGAGAAACAAACACGAGACACAAAAAAAGTGACCCATCCACCGACTTAAAAACCCTGGGCCGACTCCGAGTCTGTACTTTCATTTGAAGTGATTCCCCACAATGCCTTGCAGCCACAACAGCCCGCGGTGCTCAGTCCACATGCGTCTTGGATGTTAAAAGTTCAACTCGGCTCACAGGTGACCCTCTGTCAACCTCGGCTGTTCCTTCTCGCCTCGCCGTCTGCGGATGGAGCACTGAGCCGCTCGTCTGCCTCCCGAACCTAATTTTACCCGGCGCGGAGAGGAAACTCGAAAACTAAACAGTGTCTTTGGCAAATTCTTGAGCGGTCATCAAGTGCAAACATCGCCTCGCCAACCGAGAGAATCTGAGTGGCGGAGACATTTGAGAAACACCCTAACCTCCCTCAACAACCGCTGCTGAGAAAGATCAGTGGATCTGCTCACTGGCAATGACTTTCCAGGACTAAATGTTGAATTTGCATGACTTCTATAAGCATATCAGGGTGATTTTTTTAATTTTATTTTTTTTATTTTATCCTTGATCAAAATTTAAACATACTTCTCAGATTCATAGGCTTAATAAAGTTAATTACAGTTGTCCCTCGCTATAACACGGTTCACCTTTCGCGGCCTCGCAGTTTCGCGGATTTTTTTAGTGCAATTTTGAATGCTTTTTTTTTTTTTTTTTTTACTGGACTTATTTTTCTACGAAGGTTTGAACTTTGAGAGTGTTTAAACAAGAGAGAAAAGTGAGAAAATGTTAATGCCTGTCTGAGAAAAGTGTATAAAGTGTGTAGTGAGGGGTTTTACAGCCTTAAAACATCTGTAATAATTGTAAAAAATAAAGCTGACTACTTCGCGGATTTCGCCTATTGCAAGTTATTTTTAGAACGTAACTCCCGCGATTAACGAAGGACCACTGTATTCCTTTTTATTCTATGGGGGAAGTGAACTCGACATCAACAACAATGGAAAATAAACACTGTCTGGTGAATAACTAGTCACTGATAATTAAATTGAGGCTAACTAAATTCCACAATGTGTTTGAAATGACCTTTCTCACCTGCACTGACGAAAAAAACAACAAAAAAACTGCTAACAATAATTTTCTGCATCTGAAAAAAAATCAAAACTGTATTTCTCACTGAAATATGTCACCATACCCATTATACACCCATTATAAATGTCATTTTGTGTAAAGGCCCAGGCCATGCGCGAAGTCTTTAATTAAGAGACAAGAGAGGAATTTTAATTTAAAACTTGCTCACTCATTGGCAGGGATGGGTTTCGAGAACTGGTTCCTTATTGGTCAGAACCAAAATATTGGACAAGTGACGCTGCCATCGGCATTTATGTAATGTTAATTCATTCCAACATAGTTGGCATTTTCAAATTCCTAACAGTGCCCTGATGCTGAGGAAGCTAAAGGCGTCAGGCGAATACTTTTGACGTTGGGTGTTCACGTTCTGTGTTTTCCATTCAGACGCAAAGAAGAAAACACAAAAGGAAACACGGCTGACAGCCACGGGGGATATTAGATTTCGTTTTGAAAAGTATTGCCTGAAATGTAATCAACGTTACTGTGCTTCAGTCTGAAACATTAGTTAATTATATACGTGTTTAGAAAATAGTCGGCTGAAATATTAGTTAGGTGCCATTTCACGTGGAACCCAATCATGTGGTTTGAAAACCGGCTGACGGCTTGTACTCGATTTCTGTTGTTTACTACTCCCACGCCCGCTTATGTAAAAACTGGGTAGACCGGGCACCATAAGTGCAATAAAACCCTTGTGAAGTTGGAGGTGGGGAGGCAACACCAACAGTGATCAAAATATCTGTTTTGGCAAGCACAATATAGACATGCAGAAATGTTTTGAGTTCAACTTAAATCATCCAGACTGAGGAGAAACAGAAGGAAAAGTGGAAGGAAAACCAAACACTGCACAACCAAGGCATTTCAGTTTCATTGTGGTTAACCCTCACTGATTTATGCACAAAACACAAATTTTTACTGGCATTTGCCGGGTGTTAATGAGAGTTATGGGGCATTAGAGGTCACAATGCGTTGCTCAATGACTCTTCAACGGTAGACTAGTTGCTGACGGAAAAAAGAGGGTCTCCTTTCACAAATTTGCCTTGCGAGTCGGGAGATCCAAACCGGCAACCTTTCAGTTAAAGGCCCACTTGTCAAGGAGAGGGCAGTTTTTGAGAGGATGCCGCTCTGCTATTTGAATGACGACACAGTGATCACCAACTTCTGGGCTTACTCTGTACTTAAACCAAATTTTGACAATTGTTAGGTGGCTAAACCCTCCCCTCTGCTAACACACCCATTAAACTGAAGTACTGCTTGATGGTACTACGCCAAGTCTTTAGTGCCGCTGGCTACTACTGTTACTAACAAGCCTTGGAGTGTAGCTCTTCTTTCCAACTCATGCTTCAGGCTGGTATCAATCTATAAAAAAGCCACTTGACTGACAGCAATATAAAATGGGAGGAGCCCACACACCGAGAGACCTTCAACCAGAGAAATCCTTGAATATTTTCCCTCACCAACCTTCCCTTTTTTCCCCCCACGTGTCCATGTAGAGTATCCATGTGTAAAGTGTCAGCCATGCAATATTAAGCAGGTGTAGCACCTTTGTAAGGCATTTGAGAGTAGCCTGGAGCTGCAGGGGGACAGACGATCATCTCCTTTTATAGAGAACCGGCCTGTGGTATATATTGGCATGGCCTTTAAACGCCAAAATATAACACCTATGGTTTTATCACTGAAGCAAACGCAAATACACACACGCACACACGCATTCATGCACGCCCCTTTTAGTCTGACTCACCGGATGTGGACGATGGGTATACGCTTCCCTTTGCACTATCTGCGTGTTACCATTTTCAAAATCCCCGTCGCTGCATGAAACAAGTACAACAACCATCTCTCACTTCACACACACGAGCCTCTGTGATACCGGTTTCATGACGTTCTGCAAAAGCTGCATAGAGTTATTAAATTGTCAGTGTTTTAACAAGTTCCTCCCGATTTTTCAAGGGCACCGTTGCTGCATCCTGGCCTTAGCGGCATCCAAGAGGACTGTGATTAGTTTAGATATATAAAAACAGACCGGACCTTTTTCCCCCCCTCTGCAGAATGATAGTGAGTTAAGCAAGGCCTTTCTGATTCTGGCACTGCAGGTTTAGCTATGTGGGACTGACACACGTTTATCCTGCAGCTACATTAAATGAGCACAGAAACACAGAACCTGAATGTTTATCTGTGAAAAAACGTAATGATCCTTCCTTCCACACGTCCAACAGCTGATAAAAAGGAACCAAAACCTTCCATTCCCGAACAGCTCCTGTTGGGGATTGAGGAAAAAGTGTAGCATTAGGAAGCTTTTACATAGAATGAACTTTTGCACTGCATGTTATGATGAAACCCTTGCACCACCAACAGAAACAACACGGAAAGCGGATGGCCAGAAATGGAAAGAAAATGGAGGGAAAACTCATTCTAGTAGCACAATTTCCCATGGAATACAACATAAACTGAAGTTGCATGAGAAAATTGGTACAAAAATTAATTCTGGCAAAGTAACGAGAAACGAATGGGTCCTCTCCCTGCTTCTGGGAATATTTCATCCTCTCGAATTCCTAAAACAACTCGACCACGTCTACACGGATACAGATAATTTCAGAAAACTGAAAGACATACAAGTGTCCACTATATTTCACACATTTTAAATAGCTGAGTAGTTACAAATGCAAGTATGAAAACAGTTAACTAGAATTTGCATTGATGAGCATGGGATGGGTGTGAGGTCACAGTGACCTTGACCTTTGACCTCTAAAGTCTAGTCAGTTCATCTTTGAGTGCAAGTGGATGTGTGTGCCAAATTAGAGGAAATTTCCTCGAGCCGTTCCTGAGATTCACAAGAACAAGATGGAAACAGACGTAGATTCGTGGCTGTCGCTGGTGCAGATGCATAAAAATTAAAAGAGGTCGGAGGGCAAAAACAAGACGAGTTGTTCATGACGGACAGACGACGAGGCAGAGCTCCTACTGACAGAAACAGATGAATACAAACTGTTAAAAATAACAATGTTTGCCATGATAAAAGTTGCACCTCTGCAGCGCAGTTGCGGCGTGACGTCACTGTACCGTTTTCACACGTGCACATGGCAAAAGGAAAAGTGGTCTTCTTCTGTCAAAATGCCATTTCCTGTGTAAACTGGAAAATATACCATTTGCTTTTTCAAACCAACACTGTCATCGTGTCAAAAGTGAACTGTGTCCTGTATGAAACACATCAGTTAAAGCGTTAAAAGTGTGTCTTCTCCACGGTACTCTTCTTTAAAAAGAGAGAGGAGGAAAAAAAAGCTGCTAAAGATACAGGCATGCACACAAACATCGAAGCACAGTCTTGCCTTGCACAGAAATGCACACATGCGTTCTGCCACACAAAGGCCATTCCTCATTCACTGTGAAAGCACTTTTAGAGCAAACCCACACATCCAGAGGGGTCGGTGAGGGTCCGTCCCTGCGGAGCAAAGCCTGGACTTTTCTCTATTAAAGCCATTCATCCTCTCTGGCAACTATCAGTGCTAACGCTTTTTCAGTAGAGCTTTTTTTTTTTTTTTTTTTTTTAAACCCAACTCACACTGGTCAATAGTGTGTGTGGTCAACTGTCTTATGTTTCCCAATCCCACGCACTCCCTCCCTCGCATATACAAGCGCGTACACACACACAATCTAAACAGTTCCTTTTTGAACACCTCCTTAACACACTAAACATACAAACACAGGCAAACAAACAAGATAAGTGCAGTGTCACACAGCACCACTGAATTATTCAATAGTCCCTCACAGATAATTTTGCACATCAGAGGAAGTCGGGGTGGGGGAAAAGTGGGGCGGTTCCTGGGTACCACTGACGGGGAATGAGTGTCACAGGGATCAACAGGTTATGCAAACCCACACAAACACACGGACAGAGAGAACGTGAGCTGAAAAGCCAGAGAGAAGCTCCCTTCCTTTAGCAGCAGCTACTTAACACCAACCGGGGAATCAGACGCTACCTTGGTGTTGAAATCCTGACACGGACCCATTGAGCAATCCACATTAACTCCCACTTTAACAGCAATCATCAATGCCCTTCATAACTTTTTTTTTTCGAAAGGCATTTATTTGGCTGCTAGGGTCCTTTGTTCAATGCACCACACATACACACACTCACACACTTCAACATTACAATTCTAAAATTTTAGGCCTCTTAGCTCCTTCGTTCTTATTATTTTTGTCATACTTATGCTCATAGAAGTACTTCTGCAGTAAAGTCAATTTGTAAAAAGTGCTTTTAAAGGATAGCACATTAACATTAAATTCCCAAAACTATAATTTGGAGACACAGAGGTATGCATATGTATAAAATCTTCTCCACTGACAGTACATCACCTGTTGAATCTGTGTTCCTTAAGGTCAGTGCAGCCGTACCTTACCGCACCTCTCTAAAAATGTGACGGTGTGTGTAGTGTCATGCAAGACCGCAAAGGCTGTGATTCGTCCGCTGGACTGTTTTGTGCTGCTTCTGTGTTTCACGGTTTGATTTCCACTGAGTTCAGACAACATGATGTCAGTTCTTGTCTCTCCTCAACCGGCTGGAACTGAGGAGGTTTGCAAATCTGTTCTGATGTTGCCAACTTATACCTAAATAATTCAGACTGTAAGATGTCACTAAATTTATGATGCAAAACATCGCTTTGGACACCACCAGTGTGTCCGAGAGTGGACTCTCTGCTTCAGAAAATGTAAAAAAATATTGCTTACATGCTTATCTGTGCTTCATTAGAGCAGCGTTTCAGCAATCGGCTCATCGCATGCACAGATTCTCCTTCGCAGAACTACACACACACCAGCGTCGGACAACACAGCAGAGCTACGGCAACACTTCAGCACAGGACAATAATTTAGACTTCAGAGGAAATGTTCACCACAAAGACAAAAATCAACTTGCTGGATTTGAGATTCACCTCCAGAAGACTTCATGGCACAGAAGAGGAAGAGAGCAGCTGTTATTCCAGAGCAAACACAGCCTAGGAACAGGGTTTAGAGGAAACATGGTCTTTTTTTTTTAATCAAAATTAATTTTACAATGATATATTGATTCAAAATGCAACAAAGTGGCTTTTATAGATGTATTTCATTTAGGGGGAGTGCTCCTTGTTGGAGACAGACTGCAAGAGTTGTGGTAAAAAAAAAAATGCCTATCACACATAATCGAGCACCCACCTGTGAGAAAAGAGCTGCACAAGAGCTGCAGGGCTGGGACACACACCTCCCTGTTCCACTTTCACAAGACTGCAACTGTTGGATGCTTTTTTTTGTTTTGTTTTGTTTGAAATGCCCCTTAATTTCTAACTAAACAGTTAAGAGTGAGGAGCCTGTGTGTGTGTGTGTGTGTGTGTGTGTGTGTGTGTGTGTGTGTGTGTGTTGTAAAATACAAGCATGCACGTGTGCGTTGCCCTGGCACAATCTACATTAGCCTCTGACCCGCGGTTACTGCAAATTACAGTGGAAATAAATCGGATAAACAAAGGAATGAGCTCAAAGAGTCACAGACAGGGAGAGAGAGACAGACAGAGAGAGGGAGGGAGGGTGAGAGAGGGTGAGAGAGAGAGAGAGAGAGAGAGAGAGGGAGGGAGAGTCAGCTGGGGAGAAACGGGGATAAAGACAGAAAGTGAGAAAGTGACCTAGAGAGAGAGAGAGAGAGAGAGAGAGAGAGAGAGAGAGGCTTGAAGAGAATGGCTGCTCATTCAGGGGAAAATGACGGCGCGCACGTTGCCACTTCCCGCTCGCTTCTTTTCGCATCAAAGTCACAAAGAGAGGCGAGAAATTCCAGGCAGGACTTGACTTCACTTGTGGCGAGGAAACAGACACGGAGACGAACAAATTCTCTGCCCGGGTGAGACGTTTGGCAGCAACAGAAATCACCGAGAGTCCAATCAGACTCCACTCTGGATACTTGTTTTAGTTACAAAAACTTAAAAAAAATAGTACCCACATAGCTGATTTTTTAAAACCAATTTTAATTGACAGTATTTATTCACAGCGGTAAAGTAAGCTATTTTCTACTTTCTTTGCCAGATTGAGACAAACCGATGCATGAATGCACAAAAAAGAAATCCTAAAGCACGATGGTTTCTCTATTTTTTTTTTTTTTAATTGGTCATTAGTCTTTAACAGAGTTCATGCCACTTCATATAGATTTCAGTGACTTACCCAAAACTTCTTCAAAGCCTGCAAATTGTATTTTCAAATTGAACGGCTCCTCGTGGCTTTGTGAAGCCCTGCGCTGCTCGCACCACACCTCGCCGGCAGATGGTCATCACGGTTTCTGAGCATTTCCACTTCATTTGCATGTCAGGCTTGTTGAACCTCACTGACGCCGACTTTGGATTCGGCTCCTGTGTGAAAGCCGACCGCCGTGAGAAGCCAGTAAAGACGTGCGGGACGCTTTACTGACAGGTGACAATCACGTCTCGCTACCCTTGCCAGCGGTTATCTCTGTATCACGTCATTCTCCCAGCACCCCATGTGTATTCATGACATTTTTTTTAGCACTTAATTATGTCTGAATGTGTCACTTTCATATGACTTCATACTACTTTATTCCTCCCTGGCAGTAGTTTTGGTCCAGCTCCACTTTTTTTTTTTTTTTGACAACCCCAGTAGGCACCACACAGTGGCAACTCATTATTTTAAAAGCACGACTCCACCAGCACCACCTCCTCTAAGCTGACTCACTGAGCAAACACACACAAACACAATCACGCACGTGTGTGTGTGTGGGATTTTATGCAAATTATGTCCAAAAACCATTCAATCAATCCGAGGTGATTTGGAGTGTGTGTGTGTGTGTGTGTATGTGTGTGTGTTTCAGCAACATCGAGTTAGTCATCTTCCCCAGGAGAATTGGGAATAAATAAATTAAAAATAAAACCCACTACATTCACCCCAGGGCCTGTGCTAACCTAGATCTTCATTTTCCAACTTGGACAAAATATATCCTACATTAGCTTGGCTTCTGGCTGTGTGTCAGTTAGATGCGAGTATGTATGTATATGTGCGATCTGCGTATCTGTGTTTGCGCATGTGAGTGTGTGTGTGTGTGTGTGTGAGCACCGGAGAAAAAAAAAAAAAACTGAGCGAGGGAGTTAAGAGAAATACTATGTGATATTATTGCACCATTTGTCGCTGTCATTGTCCCGATTGCTATCCGAACCTGGTTATGTTTTTATTTTGGAAAATAAGTTGCTTTCGTGTGTCGAGGCCAATAAAAATCGCCCTTAAAATTAACGGAGAAAGAGAGAGAGACAAATAGGTCACGGAGAGACGATGTTAAAGAGAGCGAGAGAGAGAGAGAGCGTGCACGTGGCCTCGCTCTCACCTCTACCTCAGTAATTATAACAGAGGGCAGATGCAGGGCGAAGCTGGCAGAGCTGAAACCCCCGCTCCTGCAGTCTATCACACTCACACGTTCTCTCTCTCTCTCTCTCTGTCTCTCTCTGTCTCTCTCTCTCTCTCTGAGACAAAACGAAACAGTAAATTCAGTGCAATCACACCATCCTCACCTGAACTTTGCTATAATCCTGTTGCGACACACACACCGACAAAAAGCGTGTTCTGGTCATTCTGTACACTCACACACACACACACTTAGCCCATCTCTCTCTCTCTCTCTCTCTCTCTCTCTCTCTCTCTCTCTCTCTCTCTCTCTCTCTCTCTCTCTCTCTCTCTCTCTCTCTCATAGACACACACACACTGCAACATGAGTCACTGAGGCCCTGTGGTACCCTTTTCTAATGTTTCCATTGTTCAATTTTTCACATTTTTCTTTACCCAGGCTTGTGTGTTTTTTTTTTATTTTTTATGAATGTTCAACTGTTTGAAAACCCCAAAAATGCCAGCAAAGCCAAATCTATGTTGCTAAAAATAGGCATAGGCATAAAAAAACACTTTTATCCTGCAGCATCCATTATATTAATGCATACTGTGGGCAGTGGTGGACAGTAATGAAGTACAATTACTAAGTACATTTTTTTGTACTTCACTTGACTATGTTGTTGTTGTTTTTTTTGTAAACTTGACTGTTACTCCACTACACAGCAAAGACTAACACTGTATTACCACCACCACTACTTTTCTATGAAGGTCATCGTTACGTGTTACTTTTGAGTATATCGAATCTTTTATCAGGCACATAGTCCACATAAGAAATGAAATTAGAAATAAGAAATAAAAAAAATAAAAAAACGACGAAAATGTGAAGAAATACATTATACAGTGCTTTACCTTTAAATTACCATTAAAAATATGTCATATATATACACATACACCTGCATACACATACATACATGTATATATACACATACACATACATACACACACACATACACATATAGGCTACAAGCTACCTATAGATATGAGATATGTGTGTTACTTAAGAAAAGGTCAAGCTAACATGCCAGTGTTATCGGTATAGCTTTGAAGTCAGCTGTTGATTTTTTTTTTTCTTTTCTAAGATGCGATTTGCCACACACTGCTGTCCTCACAGGAGGAAAAACAATCACAGTACCCGCTCGACTTATGAGTTATGAGGCTCTGTAAATGCATTAGTGAAAACAATACAGAAATGTGTTGATATTAAAAGAAAATGTACTTTTGAATACTTCAGTGTTGAAAAAAGCAAGTTCTCCAGAACGCTAGTAAAAATCTACTGAAAAACTTTCACTTGTCGTGGAGTAATATTTCACCAGCAGTATCTAGGCCTATACTCTGACTCAAGTAATGGGTTGTCTACTTTGTGCACCACTGATTGTAGGTCATATGTGATTGAGAGCCAGATCTGTTTTTTTTTTTTTGTTTTTTTTGGGACATCTTTGATGCTGTTTTTGCACTGAACTTCTCAGAGATCACAGGACAAACTTTACTGCCAACACTGTGTTGGATTTTTGACTTTATGACCTGCAGTTTGTGCTTTTGTAAGTGTCGCTCTTTTCTTTGACTTTGTCTACTCAGCCGTGCTGCCAATAGCTGCTCGTGCTTTTACTGATTCCAAACAAAGAACCATTGCTAGCACTAGAAATGCACAAAAAAAAAAAAATCACCCCCCAGCACCTGAGGACTTTTTACAACAAAGGACTGACCAGACAGCTGAGGTTTTAAAGCGGCGACTGCAGAAACTTTCATGAACTTGCTACACTTTGAATCACTATTATAGCAAAAAGCAATAGAGAGCATCAAAGCAGACATTTTTGCAGACATTACTACTTTAAAATTCTGTTTTTGGTGAATGTGAGCTGAAGCAAAGACAGTTTGTAAATTAGAAGAGCAGAAGCAACATACTACCCTAATCTACCCTCCTGAACCTGCATGTGTACAGTCACCACGCCTACTGGCCCTTCCCTGCTAGACAACTTTCTTTCTCATTATCATCAGGAAAAGAAGACTCAAAATTCTTTTCATTCCATGCACTTTCATTCATTTACTGTTACTCAAAATAACAGTGTTTTACATTTTCCCTCAACACACACGACTCTGTGGCATTCTGTGCTTTCTGTCCAAATCAAATGTTAAAGGCAGTCATTTTGTCGGCGACTGCCCACAAAACATGAGACGGAGGATGTGGAGGTCGTGCAGGAAAAGTCTGTGTGTTTCTGAGTTTTGGGGCTTTCATGGCTACCCACTGCTGTAAAACCGCAATGGAGGCAAAAGTTTCGTTTTTTTTTGTTGTCTTTCCAATTTGACACAGACACAACACACAAAAACACACCACAGGGTTCGGTCTGAGCTGCCACAGAGCGAGCGGCCTGCACAGAGAGAGCGATTTGGCTCTGAGCACACATAGCCGCATATCCCCCAAAATAACCAGCTGCTGAACTTTTCACCACGGCTGCAATTTCTGTGAGCTTGGAAAGTCACCGGTTGGCATTTTATAACCTATGTAAGATGACCTATCACATGGGGAAATGACAGCTCGCAAGTGGTACTTTGTTTCTTTGTTCGACAGAAAATAGCCCATCGAAATGTCCAACGCAAACTCCTGTCACACACCGAGCAGCCTACCCTGAACTCCATGCTTAACACCGATTGTCTTCACTGACAATAAACCCATTTTAAAGAGGCACAAAACCATGCAAATATATCTACAAGGCAAATCAACAGAGAGCACAGATTATAAAGCCACGGATGCAACAGATATGCAGGATCGGCGTGCATTGTGGGTCTGTAAAAGACAACCTTTGTGTGTCTTGGTGTCCTACATCTATTACCATCTCACTTGAGGAAAGAACACGATCAAAGAGGGAAGATGGTTTGCCGAAGCAGATATATGCCAAAATAACAATGCATACTTTCAAAGCTGCACTGGGCAAGAATGGCATGGAAAAATATGTCTCTCACCAGTCTAAATTCCTTACTCAACAGAATACATCATTGAGATAGTTATCCACAAAAATGAAACTCTGCTGTTGAGTATTTTGATTTTACTCCATAAACTCCACAAATTTCAGAGAAAGCCAGACTAACCCAGGGAGCATCTTCTGTCTTTCACACCTCTTTGGTATTCTTTGGTATTCATCACAGACAAGCCGAGGTGGTGAAAATGAGTATGCAGTATGTCAATTAGTGACGTCATGTTATTTCAATTCTAGGTGCCTTCGTTCAACCTTGTATCGCTTCACTGTCAGCTTAGGTCGCCAACATGCATCAACATGCAAGTTGCCTTGTGCAGCTGACCAGAAATCCTGAAAAAATACTGCAGATGGAAAGAGATACACCCATTTTCGCTGTGCTCCAAAAGCATTTACTTAAAGGGTTAGTACAGGATTTTTGACATAAGGCTGTACGAGCTGCTGACCAATAATGATATGGCTGCATGGACACAGCCTCAGGCGGCGAGCCCTCTGGCTGGAGATCCTCCAGCCAGCCCTGCCTTAGAAGAACAACCCCAGAAGCAGAGTCAAGAAGGGGAAAAAAACAACTTTTTAAACAGCAACAAATGCATCAAAAACGTCTCTGTATCCGTAACAGAACACGACGTATTCGGTGTACTGTGTTTGCGTTGCTTTTATACTCATGTTCTTCAAAAACAACTTGCTGCTGAGGTTACGTCCATGCCACATCACTACTGGTCAGTGACTCGTAAAATCTTGTGTCAAAAATTGTAAACTGTCCCATTAATATGCAAGAAGTCAGACATCAAGAATCAAACCGGGAACACGCCCCCCTCATGTTGCAGTCATGACCCCTTTTGCCTTCATCAGACGAGATCCCCTCCCCCCTCCCTCAGCCTGCTGGGGTGGTGGCCATGTTCTGTCTGCTGTCAGCTAATGAGCCCATATCAGGGGTTAATGGCAGGACTGGGCGACTGGAGGCCTGGTTAATCAGGGGGGTTAACTGTGTGTAATCTGTACGGCACTGGCCCACCAACGAACTCAGTAATCCATAAGGCTGACCTGGGGTCAGTGGGTTGATCAGAGCATAGCTTAAAGGACGGTCAGTGTCTCCCAACACCATTTTAGCGTTTTGACATCTGCTGTCAAATGAGAAATGAACAGGTCAGAGTCTGTCGACATTCACACAGCTGGTGACATATGATGGCGTAAGTGCTGCACATGCCTGCACATCAATATGTGCCTGTACTGACATCACCACTGACACATTATGGTACTGGCTGCACAAAGTAATTCAGATTTCCAGGTACAGCTTCACACAGAGAGGCTGATGCTGGTTTGAAAAATGAGTTAGCAGGTACACACTGCCTCAGCCACTCATATTCCCACCTAAGCCAATGTTTTTTTTTTGTTTTTTTTCCCACTGGTCATTCATTCATTCATTCATCTTCTAAACCGCTTATCCTCACAAGGGTCGCAGGCCCACTGGTCATCTAAAAGGTAAATATGTGTTTAGTCATGCTGACCTCTACACTGGTAGCAGGGTTCATTGTCTCACTGATAAAATGTAAGAATACAAATACACATAGAGAAACACTAATAGTCAGTTAGATTTCCTCTACAAGTATCAAAGTCATACAGATTGTGCAAAGAAGGAATAGAGAGCCTGGTGCATGAGAAACTGAATGAATTCTGACTTTCGCACCAACACCGTGTATTACAGTTTTGATTCTATGGGAATGCTATGGGAAAAGAAAATAAAGATACCAGAACATTAAAATAACTTTAAATAAAAAATAAATAAAATGCAGTTATTGCACGAATAAACACGAATAAAGTTGTTTTTTTCCCCCCATTAAGACACATACAGCTTCTATGCTTGCGCTGTGAGAGCACTGCTGTGGGAATAAAGTAAACGGTAATCCTACATCAGCAGGAACCTGATGTATCTGGTAAAATATAAAGCAAACCTAATCTTTAAACTGAAGAAATCTTTGCAAGGATTTAAAATGTGAGGTCTTAGGTGATACTAAATATGGCACTACAATATAGGGAGCTGTTTCTGGAAAAAACAAAAATTATAGCACTGCTTGTACTGAAAAAAAAAAAAAATGTGGTGCAGTGTTAGGCCTACTTATTGAGCACCACTACTCTGCAACGTTACTGATGAGTGAAAGGCAAGTGAAGGGACACATGATGGAGGGATCTGTCACCAAGCAGGGGGATATGACTAGCATCTGGACCGGCTTGGATTCAGAAGCACAAATCAATTGCCTGAGGAAGCCAGGGCCCCATCTCCACCTTTCTTTCCATCCAGTTTTTTTTAGCAGTTCCTCTCAAAACAAGAGTCATAATGGCAAAACATAACACAAATTCAGAACGAGAGTGCAAATTAGAGCCAAATCAGTACTGACCATCTCTTTGGTTAACCTGATTAGTGAGGTTAAAGTTTAAACCCCATGCCTCATACTTTATGTGAAGTGGGTTTTTTTTACCTACTTGCCTATGGAGTAGGTTTATCAGCCTGTGCATTACATAATATGCAAACAGCTTTGGATTTACATACTGTACTGCTGGATTACAGCCAAATAGTTTGAATCTCTGCTTTCGGCTTCCAGCTCTGATTCCCACCCCAAATGGTCTACACACCTATCACCAGAACTGTCAAAATATGTGGATTTTCCTGCAGAATGACGGTTTTATGGCCAAGAATAGCACAGGCTAGCTCGGTGGTTTTCAAAGTAGGGGATCCCCAGGGGTCCCCAAGTGGTTTCCAGGGGTCTTCAGCAAAATGAGGAACTGCTTAACAGTTTGAGTCACTAGAGATTGTTATTTTTCCAATTAAAACATGATTGCTTTATCATTATGTTTTGATCTCACCACTCTGAATCTATTTGCCATTGCCCAAGTATGAAACATAAACTATTTAATTCTTAACAGAGACCAAAACATTCCTTCATATAAAGGGACCTTGCGGCAAAATCTGCAGCTCAATGAAAGTCCACTTGGGTTTCACGAAAATCAAAAAGTCTGAAAACCCCCGGGCTCGCTCATACCAATGCGATGATGCAACACAACACTCCAAAGAATATATTTCTGAGAAAATATACCCCTGTTGTTGATCCAGAAACACGATGGAGAGGGCAGACAACAATCAAGGGTAAATGTAATTTAGGCTCGGCCACTGAGGTCCCATGTTATGGGTTGTTATTGACATGTGGCGACACACGGGGTCGCCGCTGGGGCTAAACTGGTGTGAATGCCAAAGACAAGCCCATTCGATAAGTGTTGGTGGTTTCATCGGCGTGTGTAAAACACTCACTGCCACTGGCCACATCAAGCCAGGCTCAGATGGGACTCTGGTGACTAGATGGGCCATATCGACTAGGCAATAACCCCCAGCCTGTTTATGACACTATCAATTCCCAGCTGCATTGATTTTCATTGCTGCCACAAAAATACTCTAGGGTCCACACCCAAACACATGATGGCTTTGGAAACTTGCACACAAACACACACATACACAGGTAAAAGATATATTGCATGCAATCAGAGAAGCGTCCTGAGGCGCACAAGCACACAGTGATAGAGGATTTATATTTTGTGCAAATAAAAACAAAAATTCAGACGTCGTGCACACAGACACGTGTATACAAGCGGTCTAAACGGTGTGTATCAGTGTGGCAGTGAGAGTGATCACTCTGCTGTTGTGTGACATCAAGGCCACGTGACAACCAGTATGGATTAACTATGATTTACACCCACTGTGTCATGGCTGGGGTTTCAGCCCCCACATCGACTTCTCTGGCTCTGCCAAGACTCATGCACTGTGTGTGTGTGTGTGTGTGTGTGTGTGTGTGTGTGTGGCAGAAGAGACTCATGCTGCGAGAGTCCTAGCCATGGCCCAGACACCACAGTAACAAGTGCCGGTGGTGAAATGTCTACCCCAGCTAGTGAGTCATCCCGCTGCCGTAGCCCCATTCTGCTTTCCCATACGGCCATGTAAAATGCATGAGCGTGCCAGAGAGTTTGAATGTAAGAGGGAGAATGTGCAAATACATATAGATTTGCACACACACACACACGCACACACACATACACAAAATGCATGTCATTGCTAGCTCAAGTGCTGCAGTCATTGTGGATAATCAGCAGTCCGCATGGACACACACCAACAGAAGGACTTCCGCTTGTGGAAGTGCACACCAGCTGATCTGGTTTCAGTTCAATGTGTGTGTGTGTTTGTGAGTGCATGCATGTGTGTGTGTGTGTGTGTGTGTGTGTGTGTGTATGTGCAGAAAGAGGGCTGAGTATAGGGTGAAACGCTGCTCTAAAGCCCAACAGGATTTTCCAATCAAGAGCAGCGGAAAGATTAATACAAGCCTATATTTCATGCTCCATAGAAAACACACTGCTAAAAAGGCAAAAAAGAAAAAGAACAGCAAAAATCGCTACAATCAGGGGGACATGCAACCACAAATGCTGAGTTTTTTTACTATCAAATATTAAGGAGAAGCAAATGAACAGATAGGTTGCGCTGGCATTAGACGGGGGTGTGAAAGAGGCTTTGATGCCTTGAGCGACAGACAGCCAGCCGTCACTGTCCTTTCACGATTCCTGCTCTTCGAAGGTCCAAACTAGGCCAGGGCAAGGGAATCAGGTTTCCCCTCATTCTGCGATGTGGTGCAGGTCAGCCGGAGAGAATGAGAGCACAGAATTGGACCGGTGACCCCAGGAAGTGTGGAAGTATTTTCTGTGGCCTTCTTACCCAGATCGGCCTGTCCGAGGTTTTTGCCCTCCACAAAACGCCTCGTCTACCAGTGATCATGAGCCTAACATTCGTCTCACAAACGGCTCAGTGAAAGGATTCGAGGCAGGACGTCTGATGCTGGATGGTTGAGACGCCCTCGCTGACTTTCTTGAAGGCCGTGCTCTTGGAGGGAAAACGATGATGTCATGCAGCCATTCGCCGAGGCCTCTTGGGGCGGTGGGGGATGCTGCGATTCACTGTTATACATTTATGGCTAGGACTCCCAGAGCTGTCAGCTTCATAATAGACTGAATAAAAATGTCCCGCATCCACCAGTGTATCACAGGGAGCCATTTTATGAAGGAGCTTGTGGTTTCCAGTTGACCATGAACAGCAGAAGACAAAAAAAGGGGGAAGCTGTCGCGTATAAAACTCTGCCAGCAGTGCCAGAGAAGCACAACAATCTTCCTTTTGCTAAAACACGACACAGTGCCCCCATTATTCTCGTTTGATCAGCCAAACAAGAGTGTTAGAGGAACTATTGCCACGTCAACGTTGGCACAGAGGCTGCTTGATCGCCGCGGAAAGCGCATCCGTTCATGAGTGCCTGAGAAGAAGAAGGTGTTGGGTAATTTCACTCATGTAGCTGTGAAGCCTCAATGGGCGCGATGCAACCGGCAAAGCCCAGGCATGCTAACCTACATCCTTTTATTGCTCCTCTGCCTTTTAAAAAGAAAAGAGAGGATGATCAGCCAGAGTGAAAGAGAAAGACAGAGGGAGGAAATTAAGCAGAGGAAACCCCAAAAAGGAAACATGCATCTAGGCCACTGAGTCATTTCCCCTGTGTTTTGCATCTTCCTCTTCTTCTTTTTCAAATACATGCGGACAGTATAAATTATGTACATCATCACTGGAGTTTACACGGAGTGGGAGAGGGCCTGTGGGCTTTAGGCCTCGGGATTTCAGCTTTTTATCCCCTGTAAAGTATGCCCGCAATTAATTTGGGAATTAATTCAGGGCTCAGAACTCAGCCTCCCCCTTTCCTCTTTTAGAGCTGTGCTGCTTCATCCAAGCCTCTTTTACACACACAAAAAGGGAAAAAGTTAAAAAAAAAAAAAAAAAAAAATCTCCCCTGTGGTGGACAGATTTTATCCACACAAATGAATTCTAGGTAACACTCGCATTACATTATTGCTAATGTGGTTGAGTGCAAGTCACTGAAGTAATGATGTGTTTGGTTTATGCCACACATGGAGCGAGGGTGAGTATGCCAGAGATATAGCTGTGTCTGATAGGTCCATTACATACTGACAATCAATGTACATCAATATGTCAGCTGTATCTAAAACGTTGGGTCTTTAAAACCCCCCGGGCGCTGAAATATTGATGGATTTAGTTGACTGACTGTTAGTGAAACTGTCCAATAAAAACACGGGCATGACCAAAGGCAAAAGCTTGGCTGGGTTAGGCCACGCTACACGAAGGAAAAATTCCCCTCCCCCTATACTGAGCTGGCTAGTCCTCCATGTGAAATCAGCCGTCAAAACACTGTGTCTTGTCACCTAAGCGTCATCCCCATATGCCTATATGAGTTAAGTGTGTGTGTGTGTGTGTGTGCGTGTGTTGTCCCAGCCCTCTGCCTTCAGGGCGAACACACGGCGGCTATGAGCCTGACTCTTCCTCATCCATCCCTGAGTCACTGAAGACTGGACTGTCTCTAGCTTTTGTACCCTCAGCGATTCATGTGTGTTAGGACTCGAGCGATAAAAAGGCACCCTTATTTTTTTTTTATTTTTTATTTTTTAAAACAAAGCTGCTGATTACTGTTGGCTTTTAATTCATATTTAACCATTTCATGGCCACATATTTACAATGACTCCATACTTCCTCGAGAATTTTATTCTTGGTAAGGTGGATTAGGCTCTGAAACAGGATTTTTAGACCACGTGATACTAAAATTCCCCACTGAAATCCATACTGATGAATTAATTTTAGAGCTAAGATACAGTGGTGGAAAAAAGTTTTCGGACACCCTTAAAATTTTACACAATCTCAAATATTATCATGAAATATTTGTGGAAAAATCTTTTTTTGTGTTTCAAAAGGTGTGCCTGCATTAGACAGATACAAACAAATACAAATTATATTTTTTTTGTTTATTGTTTACAAGAAAAACCAACAAAACTAAGTTCTTGACAGTTGAATCTTTATCTTCAGGCGTGTTTCCTGCATTAGGTTCCTTGTTTTAACCATTTTTGTGTCTGAAGAACTTTCAAATGTGCTGGCTTTATATAGACACGAAGCTT
Source organism: Myripristis murdjan (assembly GCF_902150065.1). Lineage (NCBI taxonomy): Eukaryota > Metazoa > Chordata > Actinopteri > Holocentriformes > Holocentridae > Myripristis > Myripristis murdjan. The sequence continues at coordinate 29,742,634 of NC_043988.1, forward strand.
GGCAACAAAAATCGTGTCTTTTAATACAAAGAACGACCTTCATCACCGGTACCAAAATGACTCAATAATCAAAATTCCTTATGTATTTTTATGGAACCAATCAATTTTAAGTTTTTAATGGCTTTTTTGGGATTTGTTTAGTATTTTGGCTGTGACTGTACTAAAAGAAATTGCACTTGAAGACCTAAGAGTGATTTGTTAACGCAATATTTCACAAATGCATGAGGTGTCCGAAAACTTTTTTCCACCACTGTAGGGTGACCCACAGGACGTATTCAATGGCAAACCGCAAGACACATTTCTGCATTTATAAAGGCCAATCCAGGTCTTATGTTGACTCCCCATCAACAGCCACGACTGTATCTGTCCATCACATATATCGGCTGTGTGTAGTGTGCACAGAATATGCTTTGGCAGTTTAGAGTTCAAGGCTAACTTACCCCGATTCACTGCAATTCATGTTAAAGAAATGTGGAAAAACTGCTCTTTGAAGCTTTAAAGCTGCTGCACATTATGCCATCTTGTCAAGACTTGGTCGTCATGTACCCTCTTGACATGTAAGACATTCACTTCTGAGCTACAAGAACACGCTCTGCACAAACCTATGCAACTGATTTGTGAAGTTGTGATGGAGCCATGAAAGAAAAAATTAAATAATGTTGAAAGAAATACAGGAAAAGACGCGTGAATAGGTATAAAAGCTATCTGAATGCACTTGTCTGTATGCACACGTCCGCACAATACAATTTAGATCGGTTGGCGCACTATAACAGTATGTATTTTTTATATGGCAGCCTTTAGGTCCAAAACAAATTTCCCTAGGAACAAATAAAGCAATCTTGAATCTTGAAAGAATGTTGAAAAAAAAAAAGAGGTCAAAACAGGACTAGAATGATCCTTCAAATGCAGATTTACAAAAACATCCCCGCACCATTAAATAACAGGCTGACAAAATTTAAAGTGCAGGTTTTACGGTGTGTTTCAGCTGCAGACTAATAGCTTGAAGTCAAGGTCAGACCTGTGTTATACTGCGAGTGAATGACAGCTATTTGTCAATATTCAGGCTTTTAGGGGCCCAATATCCATTCAGCTGGTTTATTTATTATTTGTGTTATTTACTTAATTTAGTTAACTTATACAGGTATTCTATGCAGGGTGATTTCAGACAAGTTTACACCAAAGATTCAGATGATGCAACTCGCCTGTGGTCTGCAACTTTCTGAAAACTTTACACAGCAAGGACTCTCTCCGCCTCGGTGTTTCTGCCATCTCGCTGTAGCTGTAAAGTTTGTACCACGGCGACAACGCTGCCTTCACAGGAACGGGACGTCAGAGTATCATCTACAAAATTTCGCCGACATGGCATTTACTGTGTCAGCTCAGGAAAATGGACACTCTCTTCCCTGGTATTCCCCTGTGGAGGAAACGAGGAGCTTCTTCCTCTTGAAAACATTAATTTCTCCCGAGGTTCCACCGCGGATGCTGTGTTTTTGTTCTTACTGTTAAATTTACAAGCGGGATAGTCTGCAGTTGTGCTTCCCATGAAAGCACATCACACACCACAGTCTCCGTCCCATTTGATGTGAAGGTAAACAAAAGGTGTATCACAATATATCTAAAATCTATCAGGATAATACACAAACAAAAGACATTACAGTACAGTACAGTGCCTTGCTCAGGGGCAATCCAGCAGGACATACGGCAGGAAGCAGCCAGGCTTAACTTTTAAGGACAGTGTCTTTCCAACCACCAGCTCCTCCTTAAGTATCTCCACAGTTGTAATCTTGCCTGTAAACACAAATCAGAAACCCTGGCCTCCCACTCCTCAAATCCCTGTATTCCTGCATGAGTTGCAAATCAATAATTCATTGAATAAATTCTTCTTTGTACTGCAAATATTTGTACGGTGGGGAAAAAAAAATACAGAGCCATAAATTAATAACGGGAAAACTTCATTCGGTGTAGTAGCCGATAAATCAGTTTGCGTGTGTGTGAGCGTGTTTGAGAACGAAAGCGAGGTAGAAATGGACAAAAGCTTTTAGATTAGATGGATGTCAGGCGGCATCAGATGCTCTGGTCCCGCTGTCCATTACAGCTCTCAATCATGTTTATTATCTTGACACAAATCAAGTCTGGAATAGCCCATATCAGGGTTGTCGGGGTGGGGCATCTCTACTTAGACCTGGCCACCTTACTTTTAACCAGGATGTGGTTGATAGGCTGCTACTACAGGCAGAGATAGCAGAGATGCGGCCCGTGGGTCAAATCGGGCCCAAAAGGACGACTCATCAAGTTCACAAGATGTTTTGGTGGCAAAGAAGAAAAAACACACAAGTTAAACACATATTTTAAATGATTTTTTAAAACTGAAATATTTGCATCCAATGATTATCAACTATGTGCAACAAGAAAATAAGACGTTTCTATGAAAAATTGTTAAATGAATGGTTAAAGATAAATTTTGATGGATTAAGAATTAGCAGGAAGTAGGACCGTCTGTAGGTAGGAAATACCAGCAGGCTAGTTGATGCGCTGCAGTATGTTGGTTTAGCAAACCTGCTGTCAAAAAAGCAAACGGTTGAATGTAGAAGATGCAAAGAGCAGTTATTTTCTTCTGGGAGGCAAATGGCAAACCTCTCTTCTGCTTTATGTGATTCTACATTATGTGTATTTTCATTCGCCGACATGCAATTTCTCATTGGTTGGTGTAGGCTACAAATTGACTGATTTAAAATAATAAAAAATAAAGTAGCCTAAAATATCCACGTGTTGACTTGAGTCACACTGACGTCAGCAAAAAATTATCCGGCCCTCATGAAGTCTCATTTGAACAAATATGGTCCACTACCTAATGTGAGTCTGCCACAGCATGACATAAAACTCTTAATTCACTTTGTTTATAACGGCAATCAACAATCTAAAAGATAATAAATGGATGACTGTACAATTAGCCTGCATATTAAAGTTATGACAATGTGTAGTAACAATAAAAGCAAGCCTGAGATGATGAGTAGCAATAGTAATTTAACCTGGAAGTCTAATCTGATAGTAATAATAGCCTGTTTCCTGCTCCCTCCCTGTGAATTGGCTATGGCTGTACAACAGGCTTCCCTCTCCAACATGGGCCCTGCATCACACCAGGAAACAATAGCCGCACAAGGGTCACGAAGGCTGCCATCAATGAAAAACCAGAGAGGGTGTGTGCACGTGTCCAATTGTTTGATTCCCCAGCCGCCTGATGATTTAACCGTTTCCTTATTTCCCTTCTTGGACGATATCATCCTCACAGAGGGTCCACGGCCCCCTTGGCTTTGCAGGGCTGCACATCTGGTTCATTTGTGTTAGCATGTGTGTGAAGAGAGCTTGTGTGTGCGAGTGAGTGAAAAAGAGGAAACAAGACGAAGAATGAGTGAGAGAAGGGGTGGGGGCGGTGGGGGGGGTTATTGGCACAGTTTTCTCCAAGTCACAGTTTAATTGGACAATTGTTCAGTTCAACCTCAGGCTCTCCGGATTCACAAAGGCATACAAAGCCCTCCTACTATGGACTATTAAAGCAAGAATAGGATGACAGAAATACTTGCTTTGGCTCTCATTTTCTCCCTTTTCGTCATGAGAAACTCCTGTGTTCCCACACTGATATGAAACAACATCACGACCAGTGTGATGATTCATGGGTTAATAGAAAAAAAAACCTCAGCTGCAGGGATAATAACAGCAAACATGGGAGGGAGAAATGAAGTCAAACACATTTGTTACTAAACTGCAGAGTGATATCAGTGTTGCCCCACATGCTTGAAAGAGGGGGTATAACCTGTATTTATTTGTTAGAGTTGATGTTGTCATGCATTATAAATTAATACAGGGAACATGAAGCCCACCACTGGGTTGGTTCCTGCATATTCAGCCAGGATGAGATGCAGACTTGAATAAAAGAAGGAAAAAAATTACATTTAGCCTGATTTACTGTTGGCTAGCGAAAGCGTAACGCAATCTCCCCCAGATTCATCAGCGGCAAATCTCCACTTGACCCAATGGAGGCTGTCCAGTCACAGCATTATGGCTGCATAGTGCTTGGGCAAAGGCCTAGTTTCTCTTGGGACTGGGGGGTGGGGCAGGTTTGGCATACACTCTGATAGCCCAACAGATGAAGAGTTATCAAGCATTTACGTCAGGTTTCGTGACAGCCAGACCAAAGGGGCTCTGTGCCTTCTTGGCAAATTAGAAAGGTGACATCACCCTTAAAAAGTACTGAATCATTTGGTCATGCCAACAAGTGAGAGCTTGTCAACAGTCATTAAATAATGCCACGGTGGCCCCCAGTGCCCACTGTGCTGCCATGCATGCACTCAACCAACATACTGCTGAATTATGTTTTGTAATGACCCTTTAAAGAAATGAAAGACAGGTTCGGAAACATGTTCTAAAGGCACCGAGCAGAAACCGTGATGTGGAACTGTGAGACACAAAAGCGCTTTGGGCAGGCAGAGGAAGCACCCAAAAATAGATCAGGGTGGCGCAGTGTATTACCTCACTCCCCACTCACATCAGCAAACGTGTCCATCACAATCACGCATCCTAAGCCTTGCTGACATGCCCCACTCTGCCACGCCAGCGGCACATACTGTAGTTCTCAGCGGGTTGCATGCGGGGGAAAAGTCAGCAGAACGAGGCAAATTGTGGGCCTATGACATGACACTTTCAATTTTTAAAAAGACCCCTATTACAGGGAGAAACATGTAGTTCTAAAAATAACCCCCGCCTAAGCCCTCTCCCTTATTCTGCCGAGCTAAATAAGCCTAGACCCAGGAGGGGTGGTGGTGGGCAGAGATAAGAAAGTCAGCCATCAGCAATGGTGATGTCTCTCTGGGTGATGATGATGGCTGTCATAATTCCACAGCGCTTCAACATGGCCTAGTCATGGAGGAGCAGACAGAGGCTTGCAGATTTCATGGGAGAGCTGGAGACAGGATGCAGCCGGACATAATGGGGGTTGGAAGGGGTGGAGGGGCCGACTCATGGTCACAGCTGCAACCTCGCCAGAGGATCGGAGGCGCGTTTGTAGTGAAGGCTGTAATTAAGTTGCTCGCGTTAACCTCCCACACCCAACAAGGCTGACTTGCCAAAATGCTTCTCCTATGACAGAGGGTTTAGTTTGCTTGTGGAAAACAATGGGGGGAAGAGAAGTGCATGTATTGCACAAGAAACTATGATGTGATCAACAACCAATCTGCTCTACATTTGGTTCATCACATGATAATATGGGCTGAGGTGAACACATTAAGCCAGATGCAATGCAAGCTGAGAACCTATGTAAGGTTCGAAAAAAATGTAAAGTGGAGTCAGACTGGCATATGCACACAGACACTAGCCTGTATTTGATGCCTCTTGGTCTGTGCAATAATTATTAGTGCACAAACACCACTGGGTGACAGCTGCACCCTACCGCTCACCAAAGATCAGAGTCTTCAGATTAAACTGTCGGTCAGATGATGAGGATTTTCTGGAGTGCGAGGCGGCGGATGGGTGAGTGAACAGCAGAAGTGGCATGCTCGCTGGGGAGGCATTCGTTGACGAGACATCTGTTGGGCCATGACTTCCTCTCCTACGAGACAGCTTCAGTAGACCCCGGCCATGACCTCAGGTTTGCACCAGCTGCTTGGCCATGAATAGATACTTCACATTTTTCCCAATGACTCCTTGCACGGTCCACCAGATTCAAGAGCAAATACAGATGAAAGAGATTCTGTGATACCTTTGGCCATCCGAGCTTCGATGACCAGCCAGGTACATTATGCAAACGTCCTGCAGCAAACGTCTGAAACAGGTTTAAGACCTCAAGAGTTTGCGGTGCTGAGATTTCACACACACAACAAGCACACCTTTGGCTGAGCTGACAGGATAGATGGATGAAGCGATATCTGGTGCAAACGCTGCCTTAATGGCCACCAGGAAATAGTCCAATGAAGCGCGGCTGTGAACAGGGTAGTCAATTGTGTGATGGCATGTGAATGTGGTCACTACTTGGTAATTCAATAAAGTACAACTGCCTCTGCTGCTGCCACAGTAATCCTGTTACCAAACATCTGTAGTGGGTCTTTCTCCTTTGCTCTTACTGGCTTCACACGACCAGGATTCTTGCAGCAGTGCAGGGTTTTGCTGTCTTTTGAAATCATCACTTAAAAGCAGAACGCATGAGCACATCTGCTAGAAGAGAGGGAGTTGATGGGGGGTTGAAGGGGGCGTAATTCTCCTCGTCATCTGAGACAGCATTCCTATATTAGACATGCTAACCAGATCACTGCAGAACATTAAGCCTGACAGCAGCGCTTTAATATTTGATGTGCTTTGCTACCGTAGCAATAAACCACCAAACTGCTGCAGCGCCAACTAAACTGACAATTCTCTAATATATTTTTCACAAGTCAGCCTTCCGTCACGTGGATGAGAAGTTGGAGAAAAGTTCGCCGCTTTCAGCAGAGGGGGCTGAGGGAGATGCTGAAGCGGATCAGCCAAAACAGAGGAAATATGAAAGTGTTTCCATGGTCCTCTCAACAGGTTGCCCTAGATGTAAAATGAAACCTGCCAGGGCATTTTACACTGGCGTCGAGGAAAACATTCCAACTTTTGGAATATCATTATGTCTGTCAAGCAGATGACATATGTCGGGTCGACCGTGAACACAGCCAGTAAACTCATTACAGCCCTGGTAGCTAGGCCATCGGACATATGGGCCTACCGGTGGCCTGTCATGGTGCTTCGACAGTAGAGCAGGTAAATGTGTTAACTTTGACATCTGTATGACCCCAGCCAAGGTGAGGGGAGGAGGGAAGAGTCCGGTCTCTGCTAAGACAATCACTTGCTAGATAATAGCTGGGCCAGAGGAGGCTGTCCTACGAGCATGGTTATCAGTGCTAATTAAAATAGGGCCCGGGTCCTCTAAGGCCACAAGCTGGCCTGTATGCCTTGAGGGCTGTTCTTAAATTAGATAATTCCAGGATTCAACTGAGACTGAAAGTGACTGCATGAGGCACTGTAGCTCATCATAAGAGCTGTGAGGCAGAAGCTAAGACAGGCATATGGAGGTCACAGTCACCAACAATTGTAGCAGCCTATTTTACAGAGTAGATGTAAGTAGCTGTATGTTATGCTGTAAGTTGATGCGGTGTTTTGTGTGTCCCAGTGATGTGTGGGCAAATACTCTGAAAAACGGTCATTTTTGCCTCATATTTTTAATTTTCACTTTAAAAAAAAAACTGTGATAATGATGGTGTGATTTTTTGCTGGTGTCTCTACCAAACAAACATGTTTTCTTACATTTGGAGGAAAATACTGGTACGTCAAGGCATACGATTTGTACACCACGCCATGAACACTTCATTTAAAGTGGTATTTTGCAGCTCCTGCCACTTGAACATTGCATTTGGCCATATTACGATCACAATAATATTACGATTAATTGTCCAGCCCTAACGCACAGTCAAATGTGACACAGCTTTCAGAAGGAGGAGCTCTCTTTTCGCTTGCCCTCTACACAGGGAGACCAGGGGGCAGACTGGGGCTTTAGCAGGACGGATGGTTGCTGTCATGTGGACTCGTACCTGGGAATGTTTCTTCTGACTCTACGCCATCCTTTTTCCTTTTCTTGCTCTGCTGAATCGCAGGAATAGTGGCAAAAACATAATACCCCTTGAGAAAGTTATTGGGATGACGGGAACAGCTGGAGGGGGAAAGCATCCCCCCTTTTCTCCTTCATATCTAAAATGTTATTCACACCCAGATTATCCAAACCCCTTCACAGAGCAGTCCGTGTGCAGTGATTAAGCCTGCTGCCAGGGTTTAAACCTCCCCCTCTAATGTCAGGTCTGCTGGCGGCTTCACTGTGAGCATGACTGGCTGCCCCTCCAACCCCACTCCCCCATCTCCCCCCTCCCACCCCGCCTACTTTCCCTGACAGCCACATCAGCCACTTGTCAAGAGCAGCTGATGTGTCCTCACCCCCGTGCATCCATCAGCATGCACGCACACACACATGCATGCATACTCACAGGGATTTGTGCAAATTCATGAGAAGACCCCTGGCCCATGTCTCCATAAGCTCTTACACAGCTCTATAAAAAGATGTGACTATGAGCAATATGCTTATGGCCGCCTCTGCTTGTCTACAGCGAAAGTGAGCTCATCGTCACATTACAAATATAGACGTGTTAAATCCTTTTTTTTTTTTTTTTAAACAAAGACTAGATGAAAGCAGGTGAGGACTTAATAATTCATCAAAACCATTCAGCCACTGTCTATCAGATATGTTCCTAATAACAATGAATCCTTCTGACCGCCACAGCCTTCGCCTTCTAACCTTGAAAGGTCAACAGCTTGATAACCTGAACAATAAAAAAAGGGTCTGCCCTCACTTGAGGATGTAGTCCAGCTGCACAAGAGTCATGTACCTGAAGAATATAGCAGGTCATAAACTGTGCGACACTAATCTACACTGTCTGGCACAAACATGCTCTGTGTAGCAGTTCAATAACCCAGCAGCTGAATGAAACATTTATCTGAAATTGCACAATATCGAGTAAAAATGTTCTGCACAAATACTGAACCAGATAAAACATCACCCATGACTTGGGGCACTAATAAGGAAGCGTCTGACTTTCTATTCCCTCTCTTGGCTGCACAGTGGTGAGGCGGTGGGTGATGATCAAGGGTGAACAAGTGAGAGGACTCGCATGACAAGCCTGAACCCTTTGAAAAAAGGACAACCGCTGTAAAACTGACACAAGGTGTCCATAATGTCAAATAACAGCACACAAAATGCTGTTAACTATTGCTTTCCATTAGCAGGGATCACCGTGAGGCTGAGGTTATCAGCTTGACAGCACTTACTTTATGTTAACCTAAAAAGGCGAGTAAACTCTATTCTGCAAATAAAAAGGTGAATGAACCATCCACTCCATCTCTGCCCGAGACCAAAGAACAAAAAGTGAGATCATGATGCCACTGTATCTGAATGGCATGCATGCAGCACGATCAAATAAGATGAAACTTCCTCGGTGGGAAAGAGAATAATTGCACAGGCACAGTCTTTGTTGTGCGTGTTATCTCCGGAAATTATACAATTAAAAACAGTCTCATACGCGTCTGTTGCCTCTCACTCATGCGCTCTACACACAGAGATGACATCATGTTGGGTCAGCTTGGGTTTTTGGTGTCAGCTTGCCATCTCAATCTGCCACTTTCAAGCGCGTCAGGTTAACCCACATTCACTTTTAATACAAATTATGACACGAAACGCAGCCTCGCACGCGGGTGATGACCTTTTGCCACATCCAGTGTGTGAATTATAAACGACAAGAGAGAGAGAGAGAGACGAGGAGATAGCGAAGAGAGAGAGAGAGAGAGAGAGAGAGAGAGAGAGAGAGAGAAATTAAGTGCCGTTATTGTTGCTGCGTGTAAATTACCCACAAGCCATTTTTTTAAACAGTGTCGTTTAAAAAAAAAAATGCATCAAACATGCAGATTGTGGTCGGACTGGCGACACAGAGAGACGTAAGGCTTAACGTAGTAAAATGTGATTTCAGGTCCTGTGTGGCGGCGGATGTTACATCGTCTTACCTGCTAAACGCAATTGAGCCATTGTGGCTGATAGTAAAATCCCACTCGCTCACGCCGTAGCAGGCAACGGGGAAACAACACACCGCATGTGACGGACTCGGGCAACATGACAATAGTCAAAACAACACCCTCAGCCAAGTTTACACACTGTGTCCTTCGCTGCTTTAAACAAATCCGACTAGAGACTTTGCGCTGCGTTGCATTTACAACCTGTCATCTTGCTCGCCGCACTTACCCGAAACGCGTCTTCCCACTCCAAACGCAAATATCCAGCAATTTCAGCGTCAATTGAAGCAGGTGCTCACACACGCACGCACGCACACACACGTCTCATACACACATACACACACACACACACACACACAACCTGCAAACAGCACTTTCTTGGCTCGGTCAGTTCAAAAAGCGAACCTACGCACTTAGCGGAGCTGATGCTGCTGGTGTGTGTACTCACCACCTCTGAGTGGCGTTTTACAACAACAACAGCCAGGCGAGCGACGGCGCAACCGAGCTGTCATTTCAAAAAAAAAAAAAAAAAAAAAAAAAACTTGGACAAAACAAACTACCTCAACTGAATAACTGAATACTTTTTTTTTTTTTTTTTTTTTTTTAGCCGTGACATCCACGGTAGCTTAGCACGTCGAGCCAAGAGGAAGTGTCATTCCTGTTGAGGGCGCGACGCCAGTAACGCTAACCAAGCGGGACTAGCGGTGTTAAAAGCGAACCCCCCCCCCCTCCAAAAAATAATAATAATAATTAAAAAAACTTACCTTGTGAAAGTGTCGCTAATGGGTGAAAGGTGGACCCACTTGGAGAGCTTTTAATCCAACTCTGAGCGGTGTCGGAGCCACTTTGCGAAGTGCTGTCAGTCGCTGTGGACTTCCTGAATGACGGAGCAGCAGGAGCACAACCCCTCGCCCGGGTTTGACAGCGACTTTGACAGGCGGAAATAAGTTGCCTGGTGCAGTGAAAGGGGCCGCTGCGGCATCTACACACCGCAGCGATGTGTAGTTTGCAGAGATAAAACAGGACACGGGCTATACTTTGCAAGTGTTTAACATACTTTTCGGTTTACACGCAAGAAACACAAAAACACACGGTGTCAGTGTACAAAACGTGTTCCGTTTAGCTACCTTGAGTGATAATTAAATCAACTGAATGTAAATCCTCCTATAAATTATTTCCTTTGCAAATTCTTGAATATGCATGCACTGATCTTTCTCTGTTCTGTTGCAGCTGAGGTGATGGAGAGCCGGTTCGCTTCCTGATTTTGCGAAGTGCAACCCTGCTACCTCGTGGTGAAAGTGTGGAATTGAAACTGTAAAGTGAATTATTGCTTGTATTGCTCAATGTTAAATATATTAATAACCCTAACGACTCACTGATTACACGATCTGCACACTCCAGGAAGGTGTATTTTGGAGTAATAAAATAGGAGATGGGCCATATTTTGCAAGTATTTAACATGCTTTTCAGTTTACACGCAAGAAATAGACAAACACACAGCGTCAGTGCAAAATATGTGGTCTAGTTATATCCTTTCCAAATGATTAAAGATGCTTTCATTGATCTTCCCCTGTTCTGTTGCAGCTGATGTGATGGAAAGCCGGTTCACTTCTTAATTTTAGTGCAACCCTGCCATCTCGTGGTCAAAGTGTGGAATTAAAACTCTAAAGCTAAAGGCCTTTTATTGCTTAACGTTTTGAATATATTATGACCCTAAAGACTCACTGATTACAGGATCTGCACCCTCCAGGAAGGTGTATTTCTTGGTAATAAAACAGGAGTTGGGTTATATTTTGCAAGTATTAACATTCTGGTTGGTTTACATACAAGAATTACACAAACACATAGTGTCAAATGTAAAATATGTATTCCCTTTAGCTATCGTGAGTGACAATCATGGAAATATAAAACTGAATGTAAGTAGTTTTATAAGTTATTTCATTTGCACATTACTAAAGACACATGCACTGATCCTTCCCTATTCTGGTGCAACCAAAGTGATGTAAAGCCGGTTTGCTTCCTAATTTTATGAAGTGCAATCTCACCACCTCGTGTTCAAAGTGTGAAATTAAACCCTAAAGTGAAAGGCCTTGTATTGCTCAGTATTCTAAATATATTTTTATGACCCCAAAAACCTGCTGATTCAAAGATGTGAAAGGCCCGTGTGGATGCAATAACACACTTGATCATGTGTCCCCCTGTTCATTCATAGAGAATCATCACCTGATTCTCTAAAAATCTGAAATTATGTTGTGATGTAAGCTCAGTTTCTCCGCTTGACATGCCAAGTCTTATAACATCAAACCACTGTCTTTGTGACGGCTGTGGTTTTTGTCGTGTCACTGGTGGATGCAGCATCATCAGGTTGAGGTCAAGGTCTGAGCAAGCGACAGGAGGAGGATGCAGGACACCTGTTGATCCTGTAAAAACATCTGGATGTGTGATGTGGATAGAGCTCATCCTGACTGCTGAATTTGCAGTGAAGCAAAAACCAGCTGTACCATCAATCCTAACAATGCAAAGATCACTCTCTTGGTTTCTGGTGACATTATGATGTTTGCATATTAATAAAGTGTTCATGTATGCTGAGAAGCACATGCTCAGGCGACAGAGCCATCACGACACGCACAGTGGCTCGTCATGACATGGCATTGCTTCAACACCGAGCCCTGGCTTCTCTCCTGACTTTAAGTTTGAGGAAATGGGATGTGTGACAACAGAGACCAGACCCGGTTTCACTAATGTGTGAGCCCAGCTGATGTTGTTATTTAGCTAGAGTGGGCTGAAGAGTAAAACAGCATAAGATTACCTGCAAATCACCATCACAAATAGCTGGAATTGGAGTTTTGCTGTATAGACTAAATAGTGAATATGTGCCTCCACATGACACCAATCCCCACAACAAGACACCATTAATCTAAACCAAATCAAATGAATGGGAAAGTGAGTTGTCTATTCCAAAACATGAGACATGCACAGGTCATTTAGCCTGAATGGCTTGAAAGTCAGAGGTTATTATTAAATAAGCATGCAGTGAAAAACAGACATGAGGCTGGAAAGCATCTTAGTATTTAAAGATAGAGAGACTGGGGGGTTGGGAGCTGCTGACATAAACAAAGGGCTCTCTTTAATTTTTCTAATCTTAAATATGAGTTGAAAGCTGAGCCCAGCACACTTTTTCCACGTGACAAAGATCACGGTATGAAAATTGTAAGGACTTCAAACTATAAACCTGCAGCTCACACTGAGCTAGCGTGTTAGCTGGGCAGGACACCTAGCTTAACAATTAAAAAATAAATAAATAAAATGAAATAAATAATATATTCATTAATTATGCTAGATTGGATTTCACGAGTTCATACATGCATCACCAGTCTTTACAATAGTAACTTAAAAAAAAATAGTAAATTTAATGGTAAATTTAATAGCCAGCTAGCCAGTCAACAACAAAAAACCAAGACAAAAATGACGTTACGGAATATATGCCTGCACGTGTGTTGACATCCATGTTGCTGCAACGTGTACAAAAACCCACACTATTATTATTTAAAAATCAGACGCTTTATTGTGACATGCTTAGAATTCCATTATGTGTCGGAAATTTTTATCTTACACGTTCACGGTCTTTGCATTCTGCTCAGGCATATCACCGGGCAGTTGGACTGTCGGAGGTCCTCACAGTTGTAGGCGCTGATCCACAAGCTGCAAACACAAATCGATTGTTTATTTTGCGTTTGTTTACATTTTTTAACCAGCGAACAAATGGCATCGACTTTGCTATCACCCATGGTGGATTATTACACACGATGAGGAGGGAACTCGACAGCGTGGATGAGGATGATGATCGGAGTTTCAGAGGACGAGACTCGGAAGAAGGTAAAGGAATAGACGGGCATAAGCACACACTGACAGACAGCCGGGCTCCGGCTACTTCTTGGCATCGGAACCCGACTATTACTGCATTTCCAACTTCTTGAACGCGATGTTTACCTTGACGTTTCCTTTTAAGCGTGAATGGGAAACCTCATTTTCTTGTTTTAATAAACGCCGCACGCTACTTCAGCGCGTGAAAGCGCAAAAATGACCCGAGTATGTGCGAAGCTAGCCGCGGCTTCGAGTAGCTACATCAGGCGCACCAGCAAAACAACCGCACCAAACGCCCGCTAATAAGCCCAGTTTCCAAACGAGGAGCAGCTCAGAAACAGGTGATGTGTTTTGTTAGTAATTTTTATGATAAATTCAGCTCAGATTGTTACTCATGAATAAAACTCGTAAAAGCAGCCGTTAGCGAAGTTAACGGCATTTAAAACGTGTCGGTTTTTACCACACAAACGGACCAGGCGGACCAAAACTATTCTTAAATTATTATTATTATTATTATTATTATTATTATTATTATGATTTGTTTTGTTAACCCGGTTCCCATCGATGCTATTATTTATTCTATTCTCACAATGCAACAATGTAACGACGTAACGTTAGCTTACGATCATTGACAGGTCACAGGCGAAACCCTGCGTGCTGTGTGTGTGTGTGTGTTGTGTGTGTGTGTGTGTGTGTGTGTGTGTGTGTGTGTGTGTGTGTGTGTGTGTGTGTGTGTCCACTGCTCTGCCCTTTTCACTCCATTCAATGAGACAAGAGGAATGGCAGAGTGAGAAAGACACACAAGAGGGACAAGGGAAAGCAAAACCAAAGCCAAGGCGATGACAGCACTCAAAGGTTAGCCACAGTTTCCACCCCCCTCGACGTTAGCGGATCACTCGCCGTGTCTTGTTGTTTTAATGTTTTAATACTTTTTTTTTTTTGTGTGTGTGTGTGTGTGGGTTAGCTCGCACCGCTTAGCGATCCTTCTTTTGGAGCTAACTGAAGCTAGCGCATTAACGCGAACTGATCGTGATAAAAGCCGCTGTGTCAGCTCAACCCGACCGGGCCGTACCCAAACCTTCCTCCTCCGTGTCGTTTTGGTTTTTTTCAAAGGTGATCCGAGCCAACCTGGTGCTTGTATGTAGTAAACTTGTCCGGCAAGTTTGACACAACTGAACTTGGCCACGGCACGACATGCTAACGTTAGCTAAGGAGAGTTTAAAATAAAAAATGAGTTGCCCGGATGGTTTGTGCGTAATCCCACCATGCGGCAAATGTTTGACATTCAGGGTAACTGCTCCATTATTAATGCCACATTACTAATGGCGTTAGACCTCGCAGAAGAAGGGGCACTGTCCTCTGGATCTCGCTTAGCTTCGTGCATCTGAAGCATTGCGTGATGTCGGGTAAAGCAAGAGTTTATCGATGAGATCTTGGATATTTCCTTGTGTTATAAAGTAGTATACCGGCTAATATTCCCAAGCGGAGCGCTGCCACGCAGGTTATTTGACCCCCTCCTCTGTGTTTGTCTGGGGAATCAACTTTATTGCACGGTGTTGTGTTGGCAAAGCTAACCAGCTGCTTCACCCAGTGGGGCATGTTGCCGTGCCTCGTTTGGTGGCCTGGGACGACTTGCACTGGAAGTTACTTTGAACCCAGAGAGCCCCTGTGGAAATGTGCAGGAGAGACGGTGTTAATTTTCCTGTTTGCTTTTTTTTTTTTTTTGTGCAGACACCGAGGATGCCAGTGAAACAGATCTGGCCAAGCATGACGAGGATGACTATGTGGAAATCAAAGAACAGTGAGTGTTTTGTTATCAAGGACTTGGCCCTCGATCCGTTTTAGCCTGCAATAAAAGTGATTTGGCTCAATGGGATGAAGGTCTGAGGAGGTTTGCCTAATGTTGCAGACACTGGAAGGGAATGTGATTAGCTCTGCTTGATTTCATTGCAGGATGTACCAAGACAAACTGGCCTCTCTGAAAAGACAGTTGCAGCAATTGCAAGAAGGTAAAAAAAAATATATATATAGTTTTTTCTCTCTTTCTCTCTCCTTGTGAGTTCAGCACAAATATGTACGAACAGTCATAGTCACATTAACCATAATTGTGAATGATCACTGGGGATTGATTTTCATAACCGATTTCTCTTAATGTATGTAAGATTATAGCGACTAAAGTTTACTCATGGTGGTGAGGAGACATTATGTCAGGCCATAAAGACAGCCTCAGACACATAATAAAAGAGTAGCTATTGTCTTTGGCTTAAAAAAAAAAAAAAAAAAAAAACAGTTACAGGTAGATGATAATTTTTCAAAAGATGACATACAGTCCTCCACCATCCACAGCTCATTTTACATAGTCAAGTCTGTTGTTTACTCATACAAGCTGTTACTGAACTGCTGAGCGGGCTGTTTCAAGGTAGCACCATCAGCTGTCCCATTAGCTTGTTGTTGTTCAGATTGATGCTGAGTGTAGAAATAGTGGACTGAGACGTGGACTGTCGCTAAATCTCAGTCCGGGTGGATGCTGAGTGTGGCAGTTCTTGGATGACAGAATTCACTGATGAGCTTTCTCGGGGTATTGATGGCCTGTTTCAATGAAGCATCTGTGATTTGGAGGTGGCCATTACGCAACCACAGCTACTCCTAACCCACTCGCTCTCTCGCAGTATCCAAAGCTGTGTATTTGAATAAGTCCCCAAGTTGTTTAAAAAGAAAACAAAAGATGGTGGAATGCAACTTTCTCTTTGCAGGCACACTGCAGGAGTATCAGAAGAGGATGAAGAAGCTGGACCAACAGTACAAAGAGAGGCTCCGAAACGCGGGTGAGTTTTGTAATATTGACAGACGGCACTGTGCCTCGCTTAGAGTGCGTTCACACCCAGCATGTTTGGAGCCATTTATTCACCATCTAGGGTGTTTGCTCCATTAGTTTGGTTTGTTTGGGCAGATGAGAACAGTGGCATTTGAACTTTAGTGCAGGAAACAAATTCAAACCACAAGGTTTTATGGATATAATAAGCACAGTCAATAGTTTTTCATGCTTGTAAACTTTGTCATAACAAATTAAGCAACAGCAAACCATAATCAGGACTGACGCTCATATTCAGCTATTTCTTTAGCTGTTGTTAACTGGTATGCACATCAGAGAGGGTGAATTATTGCAAAATCAGTATTTCTAAGGGTGTTTTGGTCCACTTCAGCCCTTCAAGTGCACTGAGACCGCTGACTCAGCAAATTTTTGGACATATGTGATCATCCCCGATGAGGTCATTTTCCCAAAAACGTAATCAAACTGAGATCAGGTCACTTGCTCTCAGCTCTGTTCGCTTTCTGGCTCACTTGATTCTTGGTGCGAACACAGTGTGGCCCGAGTTCACTTTGTGATTTGCTTCAACCCTCGAGCCTTGCCATACATACACGGCACGTACGGTAACCATGGCAACTGGTAACCACACACGAGCAAACAAAAGGAAAAGCAGCAAGCCGTGGAGAACTAGGGGTCGTGTGGACTCGAGAAAAGATCGTTATGTTCAGTTCATTCACCCTCTTCTGGCGATTCAGTGAAATGTTGTTTTCTCTCTCTTTGTTTGTGATGATCATCTTGAGGAACGCTGATGGCGTTTGAGTTCTAAAGTGTTTGATTAATTTGTTTGTCTGAGTTCTAATGGAGTTGCGGCATAAACAAAAAGTTGTGTGTACGTGTAGACCAGAGAACAGAACTTCGCTCTCTCTCAAGTCCACTTACAATGTGAACACAAAGGGGAGTTCATTTGCATCTGGCCCGCTTTAAAAAGGAGATGAAAAGGCCTAAAGTTGAGGTCTGACCCTGGATTGAACCCCCAGTGTTGAAGACAGTCAGCTGATTTTAGTTCTCAAAAGTGAGATCTGATGTTTCCTCACGGTGGCACTGAACGTTTTGGTTAACATAAGCAGTCATATCGTTTTCTTCTCTGCCTCCACAGATCTGTTTCTCCAGCTTGAGGTAAGCGCGGTTTATACCACCGACTGTTTCCACTGATATGGAATTCACATCTACCTTTGTGGTACTATTTACAGGGCGAGTGCACCTCAGTACTCCTCTCCTCTTTCCACCTTCTGTCACTCTTTACGTTTCTCCTGCAGACAGAACAGGTGGAGAGGAACTACATCAAAGAGAAGAAGGCAGCAGTGAAGGAGTTTGACGATAAGAAGGTCGAGCTGAAGGAAAACTTAATTGCAGAGCTGGAGGAGAAGAAGAAGATGATCGAGAACGAGAAGTTAACAATGGAGCTGACAGGCGGTAGGGGGACAAGAGCCGGACAAGTCGGGGACTTGCTCTGCAGGAGAGAGATGAAAAGAATGTGGGGAGGGGGCGGAAGGGGGGCTCTTCAGTTTTAAAGTGGCTTGCTCTCAAATACATGGAAGTCTCACTTTCCAGCTCTCTCCTTTTGAGTTGTCATTTACAGAAATTGCCGCCTGTAGCGAATGTTGCCTGTAGTGACAGTTCCAGCATCATGCTGTCAAGATGTCGGAGCAGTGATTGATGCATTCGTATGCACCATGTCATAAAAATATTCCATATTAGGAATGAGCTTTTGTCAGTCGGAAAGGTTGTGCTTTCCACGTGCACTGGCTGCATGTGGAAAGAGGTCAGTGGGCAGATTTTCAGGTAGATAGTCAATGTTTTTCTGTTTCATTTTAGACTCTATGGAGGTGAAACCAATCATGACTCGCAAGCTGAGAAGGCGACCCAACGATCCAGTTCCCATACCAGACAAACGGAGAAAACCTGCACCAGATATCCTTTCCAAACATGCAGACTCTGTTTGCTTTAGTGAAGCTATAAAGTGTAGATATATTGCTGGTTAAATTTAGCCATATCTGTGCAGTATGTATTTATGTATGTATTATTCATATTACTGTAGCATGATATATTGAGTGTCAGATGATTCTTGTTTTTTCTTTCATTAATCTCAGGGAGGTCAAAGGTCAGGTGTCGTCTGTGGTTTATTATTAGTTCAACGGGGCTTATGCCACATTCACGTCATATGCTACTGACCATAAATAACAACATCCAACTGGTAATTACAACTAGGAACTGAAGTCTGACTTGGCTATCCGACTAGGCGGTAAATAACCTGGAAATATATGAAAATTGGCATCCTCTTATTAGTAGCGCTATATCATTAAAGGTACATAAATTTTAGTTTAATGGTTCTTCTATCTATCTTCTTCTTCTAACTCTTTCAGGTTGTAGTTATGGGGAACTTTTCCTTCCTATATGAAGTGATCATGGCATTACTCATGTGCAGACAGAGGCTTGAACCCCAGCCTTCTGATTTAAGGCTGGTCACTCGATTCATTAAGCCATCCTATTGTCTATTGCTTACAGAGTTCAAAAGGCTTCCCTTAACTCTGTGTACCTCAGTTAAATTATTTGCTAACAGACGAACAGATCATGGAGGACCTGAGAACACTGAATAAGGTATTAGTTTCTGAACTTCTTGAAAACATGCTCACCTCTGTTGAACCTCATTTTTCTAATAATTCATTTGAATATTTCCACACATTTCTTTTTACAGCTGAAATCACCGAAGCGGCCGGGTATGTCAGCACTCACATTTGCAGTTTGTTTATAATTGTCTTGCACTTTTTGTCGAATAAGAAAAGATTAATTTGTACCTGAATATTGAATACTGCTTGGTTTTGCGTGGCAGCAGTATTCGGTTGTTTTAACCCTCCATCTTTTTCCCCTACAAGTATCCCCTTCATCTCCAGAGCATCTGCCCACCACTCCCATGGAGAATCCCTCACAGCGCTACGAGGCGCGCATCGAGGAGGGCAAACTTTACTACGACAAAAGATGGTATGTCCCGTCTTTCACCTTCAGACGTCTCAAGTATCTCCTGTGACTTTGTGCTGCGTCTCAAACAGCCATGACTTTAACTCAGTCCGCCACTAGATGGCCACACAGCCATGCTAAAATCTCATCTGAAACCACTGCTTGATGGTGTTTGGTAGGTCTGCAAAAGACATTTACAACCTCTTTGATGGTTGCCTCTTTTTTTTTTTTTTTTTTTTTTTTTTGCACAGAGTACAGAGAGAGATATTACTTAGCAGCCAGGGGATAAGTGAAGTGCTGGTGCTTGAAGCCACCATAAAATTTCATATTCAAATAAGGTGGCTGTATTATAAGCAGTGCTGCATTTCTTCTGTAATACAGAGGTAAAGAAAAGTGAAAATCTTAGACTCGCCAGGGCCTCTAGGTCTTTCTGTTTGAGAGCGAGCCCTGTGTCAGAAATGCACCAATAAATAATTCTTTTGAAGAAGAGGTAAAAATGTGATTCTCTGTCCGATTTTGCCTCTGATGGACAGAGGAGAAGCCGAGGTGAGTGAGTTTTGAGGTGTACACATCTTTCTTTGAAGGCAAAGTCTCACTAATCATGGCTGAACATATTTCTGGCGGATTTTTTTTTTTTTTGAAGAGCCAAAGGGAGACACATGCCTCATTATTCTTCAGTGGTTCATTAATGATCAAATGCGTTGGTTGTCAGTCTCTCGCCTTGGGTTGACTCTATTGTCTGACAGTTTGGAGCCTTTTTTTTTTTTTAAAGAGGCTTTTTGTTTTGACACTCTGCTCTGATTATCTATTTAGTGCCATCTCAAGAGGACTGTGAGTTATTCAGCTGGGTGAAATTATGTCTAAAAACTGTTCTCTGGATGTGTGTGTGTGTGTGTGTGTGTGTGTCTGTGTGTGCTGACAGGTACCACAAGAGCCAGGCCATCTACCTGGAATCCAAGGACAACACAAAGATCAGCTGTGTCATCAGCTCAGTGGGGACCAACGAGGTGGGCCTCAGTTCTCACACACACACCCACTGGATTTCATTAAGAGCATCAGCTGTCCGAATGTCGGACGTGCGCTGGTACGACTGGAAGGTCAACGCTCGTCGCTGAAGTGTCTTGTAGGAAGTAGCAGGAGGAGATACCAGCCTCAGAGTTTTTTTTTTTTTTTTTGGACAGAATTCATTCGTGTTTGGCCGGTAGCTTGTGCTCATTTCCCTCTCTGATTAATGCGGTATAGCACTAAGAGGTGGGATGTTGCCTTGCCTAATGGAGAGATGCTCGCTAGAAAGAGAGAAGTTCATTTGACAGATCAAAAATGAATTGCGCATATTTATGCAGCGCCCTGGACGGGGTATTGGAACGTGAATTGATAGGATGCAGGTTTTTTTTTCTTTCTGCCTTTCCACAAACTGGCCTGCGGTAGAAATGATAATGGTGGTTTATAGTGAGATATCTTGGCAGTGACAGCTACGTGAGGATGCAGCCTCGCTAAATTACCATATTGTGGGTTTTTCCTCAGTCTTTTTTTTTTTTCTTTTGCTTTTCCCTCCCTTAGATTTGGGTGAGGAAGACGAGCGACAGTACAAAGATGAGGATCTACCTGGGACAGCTACAGAGAGGAGCGTTTGTCATCCGCCGGCGGTCGTCTGCGTGAAGAATACTTTGCACCACACACACACACACACACACACACACACACACAGCCTATTCACTTATCCATCCATCCACCCACCTATCCACCGTCTCTGTGTCTGTTGCTTCTTCCTTGATTTTGACATGTGGCCTCTTCTTCATCATCCACCCCCATGCCACACACACACACACACACACACACACACACACACACACACACACACACACACACACACACACACCAGTCTACCATGCCCAAGGATGTCTGTGCAGCTTTTACCTGTTCCTTCCAACAAGCCAGAAGCTAGTCTAGCCCAGAAAAAAAAAAAACAGGAATACACAAAACTCAATGTTTTTCAGACAGTATTTGTCCGTTTATGGCATTTTGTGACTTAAAGGAACAGTTCACCCAAAATACAAGAATAGATATTTACCCTCTTACCTGTAGTGCAGTTTACAATCCAGATAGCATCTGTCTGATTTGGCCCCTAGTTCATACTGAGGGCGGTGAAATGATCAGATTATATCAGATATTTGTATCACTGGTTTTGGGAACAGCTGTTGCTCCTGAGTTTTTCATAAATTCATTTTGACGGTTTGAGCTCTGCAAAAGAATACCCATCCATTGTACTGGGATGAAGTTAGGCAAACTGGAAACTTTGCCCGATCACACCAAAACTATCCAGGTGAATAAACTGCATCACGGGTAAATGGGAAATTAGCTGGGTTTTTTTTTTTTTTTTGCATTTTGGGTGAACTGCTCCATTAAGGTGCTCATAAATCATTGTATTTTTACATTCTTGTTTTGTTTTTGTTTTTTTGTCCTATGCACACATTTTAATGTTACTTGTCAATACACCTCTTTTCTACACCACGCTGTCTTATCTGGATTTGTCAAAGTTTGTTTTAATTTTTTTTCGTCCATGAACGACCTCATGGTGGTCCAGCGAAGCCGTCTTCAAATCACTGCCATTTCAGACTGTCTTACTAGTGATCTGTTCTTGCACTGAGAAAGTTTTCCTGATGGGCTTCATGTTATTTCCAGCAACCATTTTGCTTAAGGCCTGTACCTATCTGACTTGATTTCATCTGCTCTCGAGGTTACAAAGATGAGGAATTGCTTCGGGTTTGTCTGAGTCATTAATCCCTTCACTGAGGATGGTTCACTTTCCTTTTACCAGAAATCATGCCATGTTCGAGTAACAGAGGCTACTTTCATGCTGTTTTGTCTGATATTGTGTTTGAGGATTCAGTGCATTAAACTTTTAATTTCCTTGTTTGGGGGGGAAAAAAGAAAAGTATGTATTTGGAAGTTTTTGTTTTTTTTTTAATTTTCTATTTTTATTGTCATTGTTCATCTCCATATGTGGACGATCTGGTTTGGTTGGACTGTATTTGCACATGGAAGATGTTTGATTGTTTATTTCTGGTGCATACCATTTATTATTAAAGATGTTTTCTGCCTTTTACCAGTTGGCTGAAGACGTTCTAATGGTGCTGCATTACTCAACAGATTTGGTGGCATCGCACGAGCTGCACTTATCCAGCAACAAAATCACAGCAGAGAACATTTTGTCCCAAACGCCTGAGACTTTGCAAATCAACTTCAGCATGTGCTGTTTACCTCTAGCACCCTAAACTCATCCTGCAGAGGTGTAAGTGGTGGCTGTTGAGAGAAACGTGTGCCATTACAGGTTGCCTCGTGTGTGATAATCTTAGATCTCACAGGGAAAGAATAAAATCCTAATAACAATAACTGCAATACTGAAAAACTAGTATTTTCATTCTAAGGGTTGCGCTATTATTTTCCTCAATATCTGACCTTTTAACACAATGTTGTCATACATCTGTGACAAATCTGGAAAATAACAGTTTAACTGGCCATATCCGCTGCTACTTGTATCTTTAAGGTTAATTTTAAGGTTTAAGGATTTGGTTAAGGCTAATGTTGGAAAAGTTAATTACAAGTACATTATAATTTTGATCATCTGTTGATCATTTTATGTCATTTATCAAGTGAAAATCCCAAACTGTTGCTGATTCCGCCTTTATTAAGATCACTAAGATTTTACTTTTCTCTTTTCATATTGTTAGAAAAGTGGCACTTTTTTTTCTTTTTCAAATTTTAATTTGTTTTTGGCTGCTGGTCAGACAAAGAAAGCAATTTGAGGACATCACTTTGGGCTCTGCCAGCTTTCCACCGATATTTGTCATTGGTTTTGACACTTGACAGACTACATGTTTAAACAATCAGTCAAAAATAGATTAATCAGTGTAAATAATAATTAGTTGACGCATGTGGTATGATGGAAAATTTATTCATACCCAGTCAAGATATGTGTGAGACGTGTATTTTACCAGCTCTCGCTCAGCACCAAAGTGTCATCTGCTGTTTGACTGTCTCCACACGACCTTGTGATTGCCCATCATCTCCGTATAATCAGCCTGGCTGTAGAAACACCAGATCACCTCTTATTTGACTCAGTGCCAGCCTCGTGGCTGCCATCAACCATCCCTCCACTTTGTAAACAGCTGAATTACTTGGCATTCCGCACGAGCCCTCTTTGGCCGAGCTCGCACATCAGCAGCTTGCTTTTCTCCTCGTCGCGCGTCCCATCCTGTCGGTGTAACCGGATGGCAAATTTCACTTTGCCTGACTTAATGACACAGCCCGTCAAGGAGGGCAATTACTGCTTTGCCGGTCTGGGCAAAATGCAAGGTTCATCACAAAAAGGCTTGTTGTCTGAAAGCCATCAGACATGATTGCTCAATCTCTTACAGCTAAGGCATGAAATGAGCCTGTAAGTGAACGAGGTGCTCATCTGTTCCCACATCCCATGATGGGCCTGTTGTCAAGGCTTGGGAAGCTAATGGCAGCTAATGCGAGGTCGACAGTATGTGGGCTTGCCTTGTTATGTGTCTGGGTCAAAGCCTTTTGGCATCAGTCACATGCCTAACCACCGTGTGTGTGTGTGTGTGTGTGTCTTCACAGCCCGGCCTGCTTTAATTGATCCAAGATCAATAGCTCATCTTGCGGGTTTTACCAATATATCACTGTTAAATGAAATGAGGGTTTTAGCCCGAGCCGGAGTGAGAACAGGTCTATATACCGCTGAGATGATTGCTTCAAGTTGGGTTGAGTCTTAAGTGGGTTTTCTCACCTGCTGCAAGTGCTCTGACTTGACTGTCTGTCTCACACACACATTAAGATTTCACATTCCCTAAGCGGTGTGTCATTTACCCATTTCGACGCTTGTAATGTTTGCATTTCACCACCTTCAACCACGACAGCACCTTTCCTTCCCGCCTATCGAGTCAGATAGACGAGCCGTATCCATTTTCCGGCTCTGTGGCAATAAATAAGTCTCGGCTATCACATGGAGATGTAAAATCAATCTGCTGACTAAGCAAGAGCGGGGAAAAAAAAAAAAGCAGGGACACTTAAACATGCAGACAGTTCTCTGTAATCAATATCTCTTTTATTCACTGTGTTTATTCACCTGGGTGGGGGTGGGGGAAACACCTGCTGACATGGTGCAAAAAAAAAAACAAAACGGGGGTGCTGCGGCGCGGCCTCCCGTGACTGGGAGTCGGTGTAGAGCTGTAGGTCTCTCTGGAGCTGTTATGCTCTTTGGTGGTTATTGCTTGTGTGCATAAAAAGTCACCCAGGGCATCAATAAAAGTCCCCCCTCCACCCCTCCGCAGTCCTCCACCAGCCACAGTCCCGGCGCTGAACTCCCACTTTCATCCTCCTCCCCCCCCTAAATCAAGCATTCGCTCCACTGCATGTTAGCGCTTGGATGCATGGCTCAGGGCAGAGAGCTGCATCTCGCTTGGCGCTATCTGGTGGGAACGGAGCGGGATCCAGGCAGACTTTAGATTTGCTTTTGGTGGTCTTAAGAGAGGATGGTAGGGTTCTTGACATCCCCGCCAGGCCCTGCGTGTCTGTGCGTGTGTGTGTGTGTGTGTGTGTGTGTGTGTGTGTGTGTTCCCGTTCCTCCAGTTTATCACTCTCCAGCAGGTCTACTCAGTCTGCATCGAGAGAGGAATTCATTTATAAGCTGCTCATTTTTAACTCTTGACATATGGCCGTAGGTTATAAAACAGGGCGGGGCCATCGCAGCAGCCTCATTGGACCATTTGTCAATATTTATCTTGTTAAATGTTCATATAGTTACTGCTCCTGCTCGTTAGAAAATTGGGTCATTCAGTTATTTATGTGTTCAGTGGCGGTCTGTTTACCATCTGAGCTGTTCTTTTGATCGCACACACTCGGTGAATACATAAAGGCAAAGCAAGGTTCACCAAATCATCTGTCTCTGAGGCCGCTGCGTTGGTATATCACACATTTGTATGTTAAGAGATTTTTTTTTTCTGTATTTCCTGTTTTTGTGCCAGAGGCAGTGTTGTACTGGGTTACTCTAAAAGGTCCCACTTCTGCTTCTCCCAGACAAAACTGAAACAAACAGTTGAAGAAAATCTTAGCACTACTTATGCTGGAAGGACTGCTTAATTTATTTTTCAGAGTGGAACACATTTTTTTTCACCAGAAGTTGGTTTATCAATGCTCCATTTAACACAGTAAAAGTTCTGGTTTGAAGCAGAGGATTTATTTCTCCTGATTGGGGCCGGGAAAAGTTTAGCTTGTTCAGATGAAGCATCTGTGTGTTTTCCTTTAAACCCCTCTGCTAATTCAAAGAGAATCGCCTAATGATGATGGTCCCCTTTAAACAAAGTCTATGTTTAGCACTCCTCGCTCTTGCAGCGTGTCTCACAGCCTCTCCCACAGCTTTAAGGAATGCAGCGTTATCACAGCTCATTTTTAGATGCAGGGGGCTGAAAGTTCACGATCATCCCGATCTGTCACAGGAGTCGCATGAGCTCCTGAGTGGCGCAGCTTTCGTTGCCATTAACTTCAATGCAGCAGTGACAGAAATGTTGTTGAGAATAAAAATAAATGAGAGTGCTGTGTTCCTGTATGGAGTCCGTGCTCATTATATATGAAAAGCCCTAGTGAGCACTTGACTTTCTGGTTCTGACTTTCAGTTTCTGATTAATTCAGCGGTGTACGCTCAGAATGAAACCACTGAGGCCCACTTTGCTAAAAAGTCATCAGCTGATAGGTCTGCTCCTCTGACTTACACACACCATCTGCCTATTGCCATCCACCCATGGAAAGTGGACATGACAGTGGTACAGGACAGTAGATATAACTAGATCATTAGCTTACACAGAGAATGGCAGGCAATTTCAGAGCAATATTCCCTGAGAGGGAGTATCTTTGCTGCAGTTATTGGTACAGTGGTGATGTAACTAGCTACGAGGTGTAACCGAGTACCCATAATCACTTGAAAGAACACCCTCTTAGGTATTATGGCTTTTATACCCCAGTTGTCAACCCATGTATACTGTCTGAAAAGACAGACAGCAAGAAAAATGGCAAATTAGCTCCCTAGTTACCACCAGGTTCAGTATAGCAACCAATTACATTATCTTTTTTTTTGGCATTGTTGTCTTTATTAGGCACTTTGCAGACAGGAAAGACTGGGAGGACGATGGAAAAATAGAGGCTGATATGTCATAAACCACCCAGGCCGAGCGAGGGATGCCCGGCTTGCATGGTGAGACCCAGTGGTAAAAAAAAAAAAAAAAAAAAGTCCTCTAAACCTTTGCAAAGTAGCAATAATCTCATAATGTAAAAACACTTTG
The DNA here is from genome assembly GCF_902150065.1 of Myripristis murdjan. Taxonomy (NCBI): domain Eukaryota; kingdom Metazoa; phylum Chordata; class Actinopteri; order Holocentriformes; family Holocentridae; genus Myripristis; species Myripristis murdjan. Next base: position 29,769,286 of record NC_043988.1, read on the forward strand.
GTGAAAGGAAAAGTCCTGCATTCAAAAGTAACAATAAATTCAATAATGAATTCAATAATTGATTAATTCACACAACAAAATTCCACTAAACTTTATGGAAAAGTTTAGTCATGGGCCAAGAAAGAGCTGATTCACTTTTCGTCACCAATTGCAAAAGGCGAACAGATTCAGGGGGCGTGGCCTATCACAGCGAGGCGGACAACCTCCAAGCGGATTCACGAATCACAGCAAAACACTGTGGAGTGCTTGCTCATGGGCTAAGGAGGAGGTGGATAACCTTGCACGCTGATTGGTGGGTGTAACTCGCCATAAAAAGATTCATAACTCCACACACGCATACCTGTTGAATGTTTGACTCTTTTAAACAAAAAAACATAACCTTCAATTAAAAGCATAAAAAGTAAGACCTGACAAAAGTTTAATTTGTTCAGCTATGTGAAGTAGAGATGGTATATCTTGAGAGCTGCACAGCGTCGGCGGAGTTATGCAGTAAAAGTATAAATTCTCACAAAATGCAAATACCACTTGAGTTAGTTACTTTCCACCTCTGGTGTGCCCTTCAGTCTAGCGGTTGCCGAGCTGGGCTCTGGGGACCTTCAGGGGTTCCTCTTGGTTCCCAGAAGGTCCTCAGCAAAATGAAGGACAGTTTAATTTAGCTACATGTCAAATCCCTAGAAATTGCTACGATATAATAAAAAAAAAATATATATATATATACACGAGTGATGATTTTAACATTATATTTAATCTCACCACTTTGAATCTACTTGTTACTGTTCAAATACAACAATTTAATTACTGATGCAAACCAAAACATCTTTTTATATCAAGGTCCCCACGGCAAAATCACTTCATACGGGCGTCTGTGGGTTAATTGCTACCAAGAACACCAACACCACTGCCATTTTTAATCATACTAATAATACTAATAATAAAAATGCCAGCAATGCTCTGTGGGAATCATCTTTGTCTTTGACCAATCAGATTGCTAGGCTTTAATTACCTGTTGTATACATATGAGGAGGTGGTCTGTGACACATCTGGTTTCATCCATGACAGGAACGGAGTCCCACAATGGTCATGATGTGAATAATTCACCAGGGGGGAGGGAGACAAAAGGCAGAAGAGCCTGGAGAAGTCACTCTCCGAAAGCGGCACACTGCGACGTAACGTCTGTATCCTATCTGCATGAATATCAGCACCGAGACATGACTCCTGTGTGGTATTGTGTGTCACTGCATTTATTAAATTGCCATTCACAGCAGCACACACACACACCACTTGAGACAACAGCACCGGACCGTCATGGTCACGGCTGTTTCAAGGTCATTGCGTGTCCGGAGGTTTCAATCACTCTTGAGAGCTATTGTATGGATCTAAATTCAATTTTTGCCCCCTTGGCTTATCACACGACAGCCTCTCATGCAAACCGAGAGTGACTTCCATTGTGATTTTTAGTTTTGCCATTTCAAAAGACAGCACATGTCCAGTGCCATCCTCTTGGGGCACGCCGCTCTAAGCAAACAACCTTCACTCTGACTTTGGAGCCCAATAGGGAAAGTGAGATCGCTTCTCTGATAAGTTTTGCTGCGATACGATGTGGATATCTACTGAGCCATCTCAATCCGCACACAGGGTCCCCAAATGAATCAAAACTTGCTTCCTCTGTCACCTCTCCCAAGGCATCTCAGCTTTCAACATATTTTATTCAGCAGGGGAGGGAGAGGAGGAGCGGCGAGCGGAGATGGGAGATCTGTCATGGACTGAGTGTGCCGTCATCTCTGAGTCACTGTTCACAACGAGTTTGTCATGTAAGTCCTACAACCACGGGGCTCCCCTGGGCTCTCCATCACCTCGGTGCAGGCCTCCCGCCTTCACAAGACAGATTAGGTTTGGCCTTGTGGGAGGCAGGCAGGCATATGCAACATGCTGCCTACATGGAGCACTCTACAGCACAAGACGCCCTCCCACAGCCGCTGCCCTTGTGTTTCGGAGCAGCGCTCTAAGATTGACCGAGAACACGGACTTTTCAGAGCGTGGCCAAAGTTTAATGTTATAGGGTGGAAAAGTTGACATTGCTGCAGTTTTGTCAAAATTCCTAACTTTTAAAGAACCCAACTCCTACACTGTAACTCCAACAGCCACAAAACCTGATACTTAAATCCACTGACTGGCTCAATAAGATCGCTTTAATTAAAGGTCCAAATTGTAATTGTAAGCTCGTACTCCTGCACCATGAGCTCGGTTCACATAAATTACCCATCCATTTTCCATACCTGCTTATTTCCTATTCACGGTCACATGGGGTTGGAGCTTTTCCCAGCATGCATTGGGTGGAAAGCAGGGAAATACCCTTGTGGGGATGCCAGTCCATCACGGGGCAAACACACAGACAAAATATCTGCTTAGAATTTAGCATTTTGAATAATTTGCACGAAACCAGCCACACAAATTTACACACATTCACTGCATTGATTTAATGTATATTTGCATTGACTTAATGTATATTTGCTCTTTTTTGTTGGTTTGTTGACATTTTTTTCTTTTTTTTATGTAATCAAATTTTGAGGTGGGATTCTTTTATAAGCACCTAGGGGTTTTCTGTATCTCACCTGCACAATCTATTGTTATTTCATTCTTGTTCTGATGTTTTGCTTTTATTGTGCAAAAATAAAAATTAAAAGAAAAAAGAAAAAAAAAAAGTCAATACTTCAAAAAAAAAAAAAAAAAAAAAAAAAATCTGGATATTCTTACAAATTGCACTGTTTGGTGCATCTGGGGCTCCTCTGCAAACTGTAGGTGAAGATTTTTCAACTCAAATGTGACATCTCAGACACTGCCGGGGAAACTTTGACAAAACCTGAGGGAATAATGCCGTTTTAGAGATTAGTGATGGTGTTTTGGATTTTAAAATAACCACATGAATCAGCCTGACTGAGTGTGCTATCACAAAAAAAAAAAAAAAAAAAAACTTCAAGACAGCCTAACTGCTAAGCCACAGTTTCATTTTCATCAAACTTGAAGAGATGATAGATCCTATGACTGATTGGTACAAGGGGTGCCAGTCTTATTAATGGGGGAAGACATGTTTACTTATTATATTTGGTTCATTTTAGGTGACCAGGGATTGTAAATAAAAGTCATTTTGACTCACAAGGAGTGCATTTTTTGGTTTGGTAACGAGTCCCCTGGCCAGGTTGGAGATTTTGGGGTGAAAAGAAACCCTGTGACTTTAGATTAGCACGATGGACTCGTCGGTGCGCTTTGCTGTAATTTACCTTCTCTGGTGAAGAAATATTTGAATCTGAGCATCAGTCCAGCCTACAGCTTCACTCCCTGCCCTCGCTCTATTTTGTCACGCCGTCCGAGCATGAATCACCGCTGGCTATCACATGTCCATGCCTCCTTATACCAATAAAACCTTGCATTTCGGGGTCATTTCCTGCAGTTGGTTCAGATTGCATCCTCGCTCACGACAAACCACTCTCAAGTGTCTGAGTGCGGTGATTTGGTGCTGCCGAAGTTTGTTCTCACCCTCCCAAACAAACCCAAGCAATAAACACTTCAAAGTTCAAACAAACGACTCCAAACATGCTTGGGATGAACACACCCTTAGATGCTCGCCCAAGCCGGATTTGTGCAGCGCCAGCAGCCAGGGACACCGAGGCAGACACATCTTCATTTGTGAATTCATAAATGAATACTAATCAACTGGAGCCCCGGCAACCAAGGAGAGGAGATTAAAAATGAATAAGATGAATGAGATTTAATGAATAACATCATTGAGTTTTGCCTCAGCGTGCCATTTTAAAAATGAGTGTGATCGTGTCAGGCTGATTTTTTTTTTTTTTTTAAGGTTCAGACACAGAACTGTTGTTATCTGGAATCTAATCTCTCTCTTTTGCTCTCTCTCTCTCTCTCTCTCTCTCTCTCACTCTCTCTCTCTCGCCGTTATTGTCATAGTGAGAAATGGTAGCATTGCGACAGATCAATGCTCCCTCATACACTCCTGGTGTGTACGCCAGTGGGAGCCGCAGATCCCACACAAAGTGAATTCCACACTGCATTACACATTCATGATCCCTGGTCAATAAACGGCCACTCTGCGGACAGTTCGAGGGATGTGGTGAGAAAATGAACTCGGTGCTTCTGTGGACGGAGCTTTTCACTTCAGCACATGCCAAAAGGATGCCCTATATTTAAAGGAACAGTTCGCCCAAAATTTCCCCACTCATTCCTGGCACAATCTAATCATTTAGATATTGTGATTTGGCGAGATTTCCACTCCATCCCAGTTGTACAGAGCTCTGGACGTGATTTATTTATTGGAAGTGGTGATTCCATGGGGCTAAATCAAGTCGGACAGTTCCCGAATCCCAGTACCGGGCGTCGGGTTCTGCCACTTGGTTTCCTGGTTTCATGGTTTGTAGCTTACCCTGTGCCATACCATCTACTATCTGTATATTTCATTTTTTCCTATTTATTATTACCATCGTTTCAACATTTCAACATCTCATATTCTTAGGTCAGTTTATTGTATATACTTAGCCCTTATTGTCTTTAGTGTATATATTTAGTGTATTTAGTCTCTATTGTATATACTTCTTAATTTTAATTTTAATTTTATTTTATGTGTTTTATTGATGATGCTGCTGTAACGTGGGAATTTCCCAGTTTGGGATCAATAAAGTCTATCTATCTATCTATCTATCTATCTATCTATCTATCTATCTATGACACGTGTGCATTATGGGACTGCGCCGCCACTGTTAGAGGGTGAGGGTGAGATTTTTGATTTTTTTTTAGATTATTTTTGCTGCTTTATTATACAGTCACTGTAGAGAGACACATGGAAGACAGGGCAGAGAAAGGGGTTTACATGTAGCAAAGATTTCAGTCAGATTCAAACCCAGGCTGCTGTGGCTTTGTCTTTGCCTGGTGAGTGACAAGGGCGCCCGCTAAGGGTAGCGTTTTTTTTGTTTGTTTGTTTGTTTGCATTCAGTTTATATACTACACACATTAGTTTTGATGCACTGTTCAACGCATTTGCTGTTTTTTTTTTGTCACTGATGTCGAAAGTATGTGCAAAGGAAAATGTTCATGCAAGGAAAAGGACACTACAGTGGCCAAGGGTCGAGCGCTGTGAAGAAAAAGTTTGTCTTGTTAACTGGTTAACAGATTAATTGGCAGACAACTGGTTCAGACAAAACCGGCGCCTATCTTGGGTTTTTTGTTGTCAGTGCACACGCTTGTGAACAATTTAAAAATATTAAGTCATGTGCCGTTGACAAAGGAATGGGTGCAAATTCCCACTTTGGCATGGCGACAACACATTTCCAAGCTCTTTTTGGGGTGCTGGGAGGTTGTGACAGACTGGAATTCATGAAACACACACACACACACACACACACACACAACCAACTGGACAGATAGACTGCACTAGAGGTCAGTGGAATTTTGTTTTTGTTTTTTTTTTTTGTATTTTGAGTGAACTGCTCCTTTAACATTTGCCATTTGGTAGCTGAAAAACCTGAGTGCATGGCTTTTATGGGGAGAACTCAGCCCACTCTTACAATAACATTGCCCATTATGGCAATATGACAAAGTTATGATGATCCTTGACCTCTTTCAGTGTTCCCTAAATGCTGCCTGACCACCCACACGATGGTTTTGTTCCTTCGCAATGTTATTAGCGTTGATTGAACTGTGGCCTTTCCTCCCCTTTGTTGAGGGAAAATGGACGTGATTAAAGCCCATTGATTGCAAGATGTCTTCACAAGGCACCGAGGAGAGCTCTGAGTGCTTGCTGATGCCTCATTTCGAGTGGAGAAGAGGGGGATAATGGATTCCATCTTCCTGTCCCTGCCTTCTTTATGGCTCGTGACAGAGTCGGAGCGCCATCACTTTGCCGGAGCTGTCGTCCTGTGAGCTGTGGCTCTCTCCTCCATCCTGGCTTCCTCTGCCTTGGCCAGGAGTCTTTTGCAGGGCTATACATTTTCTGGCGGCATGGCATCTCCGCAACTAAGCAAGTTTAGATATTTAGCCTTGCAGCCACCCACATCGCACACCACCTGGTTGACAGCGTCTCAGAGTAGGTAGCGCAGACACACCCTTTCCCTGCTGCCACGAATTCAAGCTAATGAGAAGAGAAATGTGGTCGACCATGATATGATACTTCTGCTTCCATTAGCTTTATTAGAAGTGAGTGCAAAATTACCTCCAATTAGGGTTTCCAAGACGACGTGCTGGCACTGCATAATGATATTCTTCGTCTCTCAACCTCCGCTCCCCCACCCGCTCCTTTTTCACTTGTCAAGAAATTGTTTTGCCTCTCCCCTGGCCTTTCTGAGGTAATTTTATGTGCAGCTATTGAGGAAGGCAAAGGGACTTTTTTTTTTCCTCCTGTATGTTCTTGTGTGCCTGTGAGGTTCCTCACTTGTTTTATATTTTGCGTCAGTTATTAAATATGGGTATTATTGACTACATTGTGCCTGAAAGATTGTATTTGATGTGGAGTGAATTAAAAAGCAGTAAGGTGTCTTTCCTGGATCAAATGCCTGGCAGCCTGCATGCTGCACTAGAAACGCCATGTCCCATGGACTGCAACATCTGTTTCCATTAGGTCCCATTATAGCAACACTCCGCCTCAGAATACATCAACTTATGCAGCTGAACAGGCGTCGCATGCTGATGACTTCACTTCCCATCTGCCGCGGTTTGAGTAATTGCGAAGGAAAATGTCCAATTCATTGGAGAGTGAAATGCAATCATAGAAGCTCTCACACTGGAAGCACAACAGGCTGCAGTGTTTCATCTCTGAATTTTCCAAGGATAGTGGGACTCAAACAGCCTCAAGTTCCCTGTTTGAAGAATTTACAGTTGTCTAGCTAAGCCTTGCATAACACATCACTGTGTGTTTAAGCGCTGTTCAGAGCTGAGAGCTGCTTAAAAATACACTCAAGCCAGCAGTATTCATCTCCACAAACTATGCTAACACAGATGGATCCTCTCTGAGTTCCCAAGATCCCCTCATTGTCGGTGGCACATGTTTGAAATCCTGACACTGCTAAAGCCTGTTAACACTTAATTATACACACAAAATGACTGTGTAGAAAAATCTGTTGCAGTGATTATTGAATAGGATGCTCATCGTGAAGCTATTCTTACATGGTAAACTAAAAGTCCTCCTCAGTTCTATTTTCAGCAGTAGTCATATGAATATCCATAAAATGACACTGCAACCATTCAACAACAGAAACTGTATATTCACTAGACCCCAGGTGACTGAAGTGGTGAGACAGAAAATGTGAAGGTGCATGAAAATCTGGCCACAGGCTCTTCAGTGGACGTCCGACTGACAGAGACCATGTTTAATGATGCTGGTGTGTAATGGCGTTTGGCACAGGTTTGAAATGATGCTATTTATATGCAGCGGAAGCTCTTGATGGCTTGAAATATCACTGATGTTTATATCCTCATCAGTGTGCTCACTGCAACAGAAAGGAATATTCCCGTGCTGCATTTGAGAAGAGTGCCCTGAGTCCATTTACCTTTTTAGTGGGGTATTTTTCTCATTTTTGTCGTGGATAGCACAGATAACTTAGAACCAAATGGAGTTACAACCTGCATCTTTGCAGACTAATTAGTAATTTTGTAATTACACAATGATAAATGATAAATCAAGACATTTGCACGTTTTCTTGGTTGGGAAAAACTTACTGCACTATTGTTGTCACGTAGCACAGACACCCTCGTTCTCTGCTCAAAGTCATTCTGAGAAGTGCAGGAACTCATATATCAATAGATAATAATCACAATCAATAGGAATAGACAAGACAGGCTGAAGGAAATATTAATTACTCGACTTCATGAGAAAATAACAAAATCATAATAAATGGATTGCATTAAACAATACAGAGGAGATGGATTTACAATATGTTATTATCCTTTTATGAGTGTATATTCCACTGTGCTGTGTCTCTGGGTAAGAAAATTCCGCTTCTTTAGGTATAACCAATAAATGCATTAAACTAATGGCTTGTGAATAAAGTTGAAGTTGAAGTTCTCACTTGCCGAGCTGTCTGATTGGCAGACGGTGCCACTGCCCGTGAATTCAGGCCATTTGAAACGCCGAGCGGGGGCATTGCAGAGAGTGTATGAATGCAAAAGCTGCAAACCTGCCTGATAGGAGGATTTAAGCGGCGGTGTTTGGCGAGGGATGCAAATCAAGATCAAGCCCAGGTGTGATGCATCCACTGTCGCTGCTGTCAAATTACCTGTAAAAACGGATTGGAATTTTGATAATGCAAAACATTGAAATATAACATATTAAAATATTGTCAGTGTCCTCCTGAAACTCAAACATTTCTCAGTAAAACATTTTGAACGTCCATATGAAGATGTTTTAACTGCAGAAAGGAAAAAAAAAAACCGGTGAAATTTGGCCTCCTAATTAAGGTTCATGGACTCGACTGTAAAGTCATTACGGGCCATGCAAATGAAAACAAGGCGCCAGTAAACATGTCATCCCCCCATAAATGATGCAGGCGCCCCGTTCACTAACAACATGCATCATCCCTCCGTTCAGACCGGTGGTGAAACAATCATTAGTTTGACATTTTTACCGTTAATTATATTACCTCCAGGTCCTTTCAGGTCAATAGGAGGTCAGTAAGATGAATGTTTTGAAACGTGCACTATGCGACCAGTCCTGACACTGATGTGTGTTTTGTGGAGAGTCCCATCTTGCGTGGACCAGACACAAGCTCCTCCCTCCTCCCTGCTGTTTAAAGGAAGCGCTCCCCCTTCCATCCCTGAAAACGCACAATGGAGGAATCCACAGAGAGAGTGAGCGCAGTAACCGGTTAAATTGCTTATTAGCCTGCAAGCACATCATTTGGCAAAGCTTGTCCTCGGCTGGCCTCCGTACCGCCATGACACACAGTTTTGGAGCGGTGGAGGAGTGACCTTTGCGAAGAGTTTGCAAACAAACTTGTTGGTGCTCTTGATGCCCTCTAGTGGTCAGACAAAACGGCGCAGTTCGCACAGCAGAGCACGGTGCCAAAACGCATCATGCATCATCAAAATCGTTCCTGTGGTGTCTGAGGTATCACATTTGGGTTAAAAACTTTGACCTTTTGAATTATGGTGATCACACTGGGCTAATCATTTTTTTAATTTATTTATTTAAATACCAGAAACCAGTGCAATGATGCATCATCCCTTTGATTTTCACCCAAATCACACCAGTGGTTTCCGAGGTATCACATTTGTCAAGTCAATTTATTTATAAATCACATTTAAAATGATGTACTGTAAATAAATAAATAAATAAAGGGAATCCTAAAAAACACATAATGACAACAAGATTTGGGCTGCAGATGGATGCACGGACAGAGGCATGAGGTGTGAAAATCGCAAGAGATAACCTAATTAAATTGTCAATGTGATTGTCACGCTGGGCATTTTCCTCTTGTTTATTTATTTATTTATTTATTTATGTATTTTTTTTTTTTACTACTGGAGTGAAATCCAGCAGAAACGTGCCGTGTGTTTGTGCTGAAGGTCACTTGGCATCAGACACCTTTTAAAAAGCGAAAGCCATGAAAACAAGAGGGGCAAACCCTGGGAGAGCCGCGTTTAAGAGGCCGCTGAACTCTCCCAAGGTTGAATATCAGAGGGTCGGCTGTTATTGGACAGCAAGATATAGAGCCACTGCCTATAAACAAGTTACCGCCAAGCACATGCCTACAAGTGCGCACACATATACACATAGACACACACACACACACCGTCTAAAGCCTCATAATGTTTGTTGTGTGTCCTCCTCCACTGGTCCCATGTGAATACAGCACTGGATCTTTTGTGTGGGCATTAGCAGGACTGATAGCATCACCGAGTGTCTCCAAAGGTCCCGCTAATCACAGCCTCTGCATTATTGGACCATTTCTCACCTATCCGTGAAAAGAAAGCCCTGCGTCAGCGCCATTAACTTTTGTTCCCTTTGCCCACGACTTTCAGATGAGGATGTTTGAAGATCGGAAAATTTTTCATCAAAAGGCTTCCAAGAATTTGATTTGGGTTGTTAGGAGGAGAAAAAAAAAAAAGCCTCTCAGCTTTGAGTGTATTGACAGCGTGTGTTTTCACAGAGAGGTAGATTGTCTTGGATTCCTTTTTGGAGGATTAGCTTTGGCACCGACGCTTTTGGTACCGTCCTCATTAGAGCGACAGCTCTGCGGAGGCAGGTAGTTGGACATGAATCCATGCGTCTTTTCCTCCGGTGCTCTGATGCTTCACATACTCTCATCTGCAGTGTATGATGCGGATGTAACATGTACAGCTCGCCGCTATAATGGCTTCATCTTTAAAATGTGTGCATGTGTAATGTGCTCTTGACATATCTGCGTACATGTTTTTTTCAAGATGAATTTTGCTTTTATGAGAGCACAGAGACAAGCGCCTACCATCTAATCAACATGACTCTCATTGCATATGGTAATTCTACTGAAATTATGCCATTATGAGTTACATGATCACAGGAAATAACTTTTCTTGTCTGATAAGGACAATTATCACTCCCAGTGCCACCTACTATGCAGCCCAGAGGGAACGAATGCATTATGAATATATTACATGATAAATCAGATAGTCCTTTTTTTGTCGCTAGGAAAGCAGTAACCGATCTTGGGCGAAATCTGCAGCCTGACATTTTCCAAAAGAAGTATCACCCACTTTTTTCTCACACTTGCACCACAGTTGGATTTTGTAAATGGTGCACACATTTGTATCCGGATAAGTCAACCTACTCAGATGAGATGGATAGGCCGTGTCACCTGTAGGACACTGCTGACAGCAAAACGAGCAATTGTCACTATTTTATCCACTCCTTTGACATTTGGTGAGCTTCTTCCTTCCCGTTGTATTCCCCATTGAAACAGGTCACTGGGGCGGGGCCTAACACAGAGAGATATCTTTCAAAAGTGCAAACCAATGGGAGAGACCGTTTTATTGAGCTGGAACATTAAAGCCAACTTTTCTGGTGGCCAGGTTGCGGAAGTCCATTTGCCATTCATTTCTCCCATTGAGTTTTGGAAAAAAAAAAAATCAGTATTATCATAAATGTTATGGCTTTATTGGCACCCATCCCAACAAGATGACTTTGATTCTGGACAAAACCAATATTTGAAAAACATAAAAAAAAAAAAAAAAAAGGCCAGACTGTGTAGATTTTACATTTGAGAGAAGAAAAAAAACAACTGATTCCTAAAAGTCGCCCCTGCTGATACCAAAAATTTCTCTGTATAGACCATCAGGCACGCTCCATCACCATGGTAACAGCTCACTGATTGGTAGAATTAGTGGAGAGAATTGTGGGTAATGTAGTACCTCTGCATTACCATTAAGAATAAAGTCGGTCTCTTATAAATGAAGTTGAAATTCGAGTCAATAATGTCTACTGGAGGAGCAGATACTATCGTGTGTACCTTGAACGATCAATATTTTATGGTCAAATATCACGATTGCTGTAGCAAATAAATATATGACAATATCTCTGGATGATGTGAACCATGTAGAGTCAACCACACACTGATACACTGTTTTCTTGTATGTAGGAATATGAGATTATAACATAAAAAATACATAAATGTCAAAATTTTGCTAAATTTTCAGCAATAATGGTTAAACGGTGAGTTTTCTGGCATGGACAGTTGGATATCAAGGTGAAGGAGTAATTTTTCATTTCAGTGTGACTTATTAAAGTAGTGTGTAATGTTTATTCTGCTGCTCTGTTTCGGCTGCAAACACAACAGCGTCTGGTGGCTCTTTCCTGGAAAAAAATCCCAGCGAGTTCCCGGCGGAAACAGTTTCTTTGAAATAAAGAGAAGAATTGGAGACTTATCATGAGCGGCGATTGCCACCGTGGCCGAACAGACAAAGAGAAGAGCGCCACCTATAGAAACTTAAACTTCATCCCGCAGACAATCTCTACGAACCGCAAAAACATCACAGCAATGACGACTTTGCACCAAAAAGTTCACCAAAATCAAGCGTATGCCGATCTTGCAGCTTTGTTTGCACTGCAGCGTTCACGGAGGAAAGACGGTTGAAGAGGAAAACAACTGGAAATAAAATGTTTTCCATTAGATTTATGTTGCAGGGTTGGAACTGGAGGCGGCTCGAGGAAGGGTCTCACCTACTTTAACACCAACAAGAGCGCTGTAAAGTGTGCGCGGCGTGTGATGGGAAGCCCTCTCGCCTCTCGAGCCGCAGACACTCCAAGTAATTGCAACAACAGCTCGGACAAAGACGGGAGCTCGCTCTCGGGAGGCTCTCGTGCGATGCAGCTCTGTTTTGTGTTTTCGGGTCCGCTCTCGGCTCTCAGAGGGGCCTGGCTGCTCCCGTTTGTCCAACTCTTCAGCAGAGCAGCAGATCAGCTTTACAGCACCAGATGTTGTGCCAAAGATCTGACATATGCATGAAACGTGGCTGAGGTGCAAATCAGCGCTCATCAATTTCCATCTTTTTTTTTTTTTTTTTTTTTATTTTATTTTGAAAACAACACAGTATAAAAAGTTTCCCTCACTGAAGGACTGGATACTTTTTCTTTGCAAATTTTGTCTCTTGATTTTTTTTTTTTTTTTAATGCTGTTTTAGGTTAGGTGTAGTGCTGCAAAAACAACAACAACAACATTTTTTTGTGTGCCTCTGAATTGATGATTTGCTTACAGGCTGAGGTTTAATTTTTTCATTTTGCTGGTGTTGGTGCGCAATTTGACTTTTGCACATAGCTGCAACATTATCATTAATAAACCTACATTAATACACTCCCCACACACACTAACCCACACACACACACACTGAAACAATTTGCATACATATAAATCCACCGGCATTAAAAGCCAGCTAAACCTATTGCAGTAATTATGATATAGTGCTCTGCCTTACACGGCAGCAACATAGCACCATCGTAATTTCATCATGAGCTTTTGCTTTCAGCTAATTCCTCCGCCATTATCATCATTATCCTCAGGTTATCCATCAGCTTATTCATATTCAAAGTGAGGCTGTGGTGAATTATCGCGTGGAGTTATGAGTGAGAGGTAGACCTAATGCTATCGAATTAGCATATATCCAGCCACCGTGAATATCTTACTCTTACTTGTTGCCCGTGTTGAGGCATTTAAATTATGCAAAGGACTGGCAGACCTGTGGATGCTGTGCGGCGTCTTTACCGGCTGCAGCGGTGAAGCCAGTCAAGATCCCACTGCCTTACAAGTTATTTGTTCACCGTGGCAGCGCTTACTTCCATTACTTACCATTAGAAAGCTGCCTTATAATAATTTTATAATACGTTTTAGATATGGATCCCGATGAAATGCGGCTACAAATGAGAGATGGGTTTCCTAGAATGGAAATGACAGTGCCATAGGTGTCAGCAAATGCAGAAAAAAAACAGTGAAAATTAAATATAAGATGATGCTGGACATTTGACTGACTCACAAACTGACGTATTTATAGATTTCACAGTGATTTATGGTTTATTGAACAGTGGAAGTCAAGTGAAATCTGAAGCTTTCCCCAGTAATTCTTCTTGATTTTAGCTGTCGTTTTATTATTGCTTTTGTTAGAAATTCAACTTTTTCTTTTTCTTTTCTTTATTATTAAGTAGTTACTGTTTTGGTACTCATTTAATTGTAACAGTTTTTTTTTAAACTCTTTGACTTTTGGTATTTTAAAATGCATGCATGGTTGTATGTGAGTGTATGATTGTATTTATGAATGTGTATGCGTGTGTGTGTTTATGTAGATACCTGTATAGTTTTATATTTGCATGATGCACAATCATGTATGCATATTTTTCCATTTTTTATTATTAATGTTAATTCCGCTTCTATCCATTTGTTAACTGTGAGCATGAATGTAAATAAACTCAAACTCGTCCTCTGACAGAGGTTTGTTCCTATGCCTGTGAGTTTTTGTGTGTGTATGTGTGTGTTTTACCTTCTCCGTATTGTCTTTTTTTCTCCCTTAAAAGTTCTGTGTTGTTTAACTGTAAAGCACTTTGCATTGCATTTGCACTCAACACGCTGCCTGAATAAAGTTTGGCTTGATTTGGTGACAGACGATGCTTTGTTCCCCCGCTGCTCGCTGAAGCTGTGGAGGCAGAGCGGCTGGAGGACGCAGTGTGGGAGATAAATCGTGTGTTCATGATGGGACGCCGCTCCTATCTACGCCACAATCAGAACGGCCCACGTGGGCAATTTTGAAGCGGATATTTCGACGTGGATTCCAGCAGTCGGGCTTCCACCTGAAGCGTCGTTACTTCAAATAACCTTTGAAACCTGAGGCTAAAGAGAAGGTCATTGATGTTCCTCCTGCAGCAGGTTGACACCGACCTGAAGCCTCCCATCACTTTCTGGGATCAGCAGAGCTCATTAATTATCCCCCAGCATCCCGCTCGCACTGTGCTGTACCTTCCTCCTATCCTCCATATTCTTACTACGCCGCTCTGTCTCAAGTTGCACCAAAATCTGATCAGCGCTGTTTGATAAGAAACGATACGTAGGAGCGGAGACACAATAAAAGGCGTCTTGTGTTTTCTTTCTTGACTCTTGGTCTCCCCGACCGGCCGCAGACACAGACCTGAACCGCCACACAGACGTGCTGGAATGCATCCATAACCTCTTTGTCATCTAAAAAGTTTGGAGCATCTCTGTTTTGCATGAAAGAAATTAACTGATTTATTGAATTTATGACTCCGAAGCGTCCTCCCCGCCAACGAAATGGGACGGTCTAGCCTTGGGAGTATTTCCTGGTTGCATAACCGCCGTTCCCGCCGTTCCCATGACAACAAACTCCGGAGACAGAAATATAACGTTTCTTTCTGTCAGACAAGACAGAAATGTAACTGAATTTTGGGGTTTTGGTTTAACATATATGGCGTTGGATGTTCAAATGAGTAAAACCCGAATATTTCTAATGTGAAATCTGAATACGCATCCCCACTAGATGCCGCCGTCGCCATCTCAGTTAACTTTTCTCCGACTGAGCAGCAGCACACAAAACATCTTGGGATACAGGAGCCTGAGAAGGATAGTTGCGGTGCATCCTCCGAATCGGCTACCAACGGCTGAAAAGGAGGCCGCATTTGAGTCCGCATTTGAAGGATCCTTCGACTTTGGATGAATTGGGACAGGCCTTCGCGCAGTGTTGTGACGTAACTGGCCTTCAAATGACTTCGAAGGATGCAGACCCTGTATTGGGACACAGCTTCTGACGCTGGATAGAAGCACCAAGATGAAATTTGAGTGGTTGTGAAAGTGGGATCATGTCTCTCTGATTAGAGCTCAAAACTGTTTCCAAAGCTGCTTTAAAAATGAGGTTCTACCATGTTGCATCATATTGTGAATGTTTAATTTTGTGTTTGTTTGATTGCTGCTGGATTACGACATTTCCTACATTTCGCCGTGTTTGTAGGGTAAAAACATTTGGGGTGCATTTTTAGCCTTTCACTCATTTTTTTTCGTTCTATTTCATTCCCCCAGAAATCGGGCTCTTAGTAGCTTTCAGGTGGCTTGCAGTCGGGTGTTAAATTGCTGCAGGCCTGGCCGGGGCCGAAAACTCACCTCGGGCCTCCAAATTACAAAGTCTGAGCCGCCGACATAATGAAGCTCCAGACCGTGAATCCTGTCACAACTGCAGAGCGCGCTAATCAAAGTTTACTCCAAAACAAGTGTAAAGATTGAGTAGGGATAAAGGTCTGCGTTTTTTTCCTCTTCTCTTTCTTTCTTTCTTTCTTTCTTGCTAAATTGGGAAGCAGCAGTCAGGCACAGACAGAATCACTCACCCCTTTACCTCCAGGGCCAAACACATCCATCCCAAGATTGTGATTGCCATTTTGATGTTCTCCCCACTGGCCCGCTCCAAACTTTATCAGCGACGGCAGCCCAACGTGTCTCTGCACGCTTCCTGACACGAGTTCTAATCAGTCGCCGATAAAAAGGAAATGCTTGACAAAGTAGCAGCTCGCTGTAATTTGATTTGCTTGCTCGCTGCGAGATGAGAGGGAACTGTTTGTTTCTTTGTTTCCGTTAATCTCGCTGCCAGAAATGGAAAGCCAAACCATTTAACAGTGACTACAAATAGAGACAAAAACTCTCGAAACAAGCCAGTCAGAGACTATGTGGTTTCATGATAGCGGCGGCCTGACATGTTAGGGACTTGTGTCTCTGCCACAGAAGCCGATTATGAGCACGCTCTGTAGCCCGCCACTTTTATCCCCTCTGATGTTCAGGCCAATCACTTCAATGAGGAAAATTAAGATTTCTGTCATAAAGAGAGGGGGGGGATTTCAGTTTGGAATAACTTGAATTGAATAAAAGGCATTAATTGTGTATCAAACAATAAGCCACTGGATTGTTCCTGTACAGCGACATTTGGGTTTGACTCACTTCCTCTGCTTGAGGCTTATTCAATTCCAGGGCAATTTTCCTCACTTGTTATTTGTGCATTTTTCCTGTTTGGGTAGCAGTCTCCGCTGTATTGAATTTTGATGCCGTTCGGTTTCTATGCCCATTTCACCTTTATGTTGGCATTTTTTTTTTTTTTTTTTTTTGTCTTCATAGTCTGGGCTGAAACAATTTTTACCGGGCCCTGAGGGTTTCTTTGCCTCTTTGTTTTTCTTCCTATTTTCTCCCTCTTGATTAAGTTGTATCATTTGCATGTGCAAAAAAGCTAAACCTGGATAATACATTTCATACAGTGCAGCAGCTGAGGTGGATATTGGGGTCCATTTAAGGTCAGCGACTTGTTCCTCTGCGTTTAAAAATATAATCAGTAATCCAGTGGAATAGTCAGTAATGTAATGGGATTACTTTCAGATACCTCAGGTAGCGTGGTGTAATTTGAAGAGAGCTAGTATCACCTCTTATTTTAAGACAGATAGTGTCATTCAAAACTCTATTATTCTCTCCTCAGTCACATTTCTCAGCAAATGCCATGTTTATGTTTTACCAAGACAAACAAAAAAAAAACATCAGTATCAGATTATTGTATTTTAATGGTAAATGAGTCATTCCTGGTGGGAGCAGAGCCCCTACACCCACAGTGTTTGTTCCATGTTCCCTCCATTAAAGCTGCATTAGGCCACTTCACAGAGAACACATGCTGGGAAAAAGGCAGAAAGAGGCAATTGAGACATGGGAGGGAGCACAAACTATTTCTGAGCATTTCTGTTTGTTTGTTTTGGTTGTTGTTGGTATTTATTTATTTATTTATTTTTTTCATTTCAAATGTTTCAAATGTAAGTTTTAATGCCCAAACTGGCACAAATAGCACTTACTAAGGTTCCTCTTTCATCCATTTGCTTCTGTAAAACCTTCGCTCTTTTTAAACCTTGCACCACTTCACCAAAAAAAATAAAACCTTGCTTATCTGAACTCCAAACTGACTTGTTTGCCACATGTAGCCGGCATTGAAGCAGACTATTTTCTTACTCTCAGAGCAAAAAGCAACATTTTTAAGCGGTGCGCTTGCCACAGTGATCACAGTAACAATCTGGAACATTTTAAATATTTTTCATTCCCGTTTATTTCTCGGTTCCTCCAAAAAGATCACTCTTTTTTTTTTAGTTTTCATCTCGTTCCCGACCAGTTCCTTCCCCTGAACTGTGTTAAATATCGTAACGCACGTTCATGTTTAATGATGTGGCCAGCCGTAACTCAAAGGACAGGATATCAAAGAGAGCACACAGGCAAAAGATCTGGCGTTGGGGAGCCCAGCAGAGGAGACCGTACCAGACACCAGAGTTTCATTTGGGCAAATTAATCTACAGGGTCTCAATTTGGGTGATCGAAACTCTTTTTCTCTCTGTTTCAGTCCCACTTCAGGTTGATGAGACAGGTATATTTATACATAAAAGTCTTCCCTACAGGGTTGCTTTCCGCTACACGGGACCACATGCAATCGTAACAGAACAAAGCAGGCACACACACTTTGTCTTTTTGGGACCAAACGTTCAGCAAAACCAGTCTCTCAGTCGATATGAAACCGCAAAGTGAGAGCGGTTTCTGCAAAATCCACGCTGGACATTTCCGCTGCCCTTTCCCTCTCTCATCTCTAATGGCCTCATCATATCAGAGAGTCGGGGGGAGCAGGTGAGAAACAACAATGGGTGTAAATGGAGTCCTAATGTGGTGGAGTGAGTGAGAGCGCGGCTGCGTTTGAGCGACACCGAGGGCCTCTGGCTTGGTGTGAAAAGCTTCTGCCACTGTTGGAGAGAGGAGACGTTTCTTTTTTTTTTTTTTTCTTTTTTCCCCTTTTTTCCCATCATGAGATCCCAGATCATTTGTGCCTGTCAGTGTAGCAGCGCAAAGCAAGTTGTGGAGCAGGATAGTTGAGTCAGTGAATGTGTAAATATTGCACTTAATCCATCTAATGTGCCACAGCCTTTTAAATTTGTAATTTTTCTAACACCGTGCATGCTGACTCAGTGCCGTGTCATGTTGTGGTTTGGGGTGTTTCTTATTTGACAGCAGTGCGCAGCAAAAAAAAACTCAAAGCCATCGTAAAACGCCTGATAAATGCGCATAAGGCCGGCTTCACACAATGCAACTTCCATGTCATTAGTTGCAGGTTGCTAATGAAACCGTTGCCATGTCAACAAACCCATACGGAACACTCCAAATTATGTGATTCATGATTCTGATTGGCTGATTCCCCTATGGAACCTGAACACAGCTGTCGCTACCCGGTCTGTACGTCTGTCAAGGAAGCGAGATGCCTCACTCGATACTTCATCGGCTCTGGAAAAAATGATATCTTTAACTCAGAAAACCTTTATGTCATTACATCTCTTTAAAAATCTTTTTTTTTTTTTTTTTATGTTCTGGGTGCAATCTGATGAAGCTTGCCGTGTAAAAGTCTGGTTAAATCCACTAGCTACTCATAGGATACTGTAGGCATCATTCTGTTTCTGGCCATTTTATAGCAATACCATACGTTGTTAATAAGGAAAACAAATGCTTAAATGTTTGAGGCTGAATGCAGCAATAACTTAACTTCACACCCTCCTCATATAATGACAAACACTTTCAAAAACTTGTACAGGGTGACCCAAAAAAACGGGAATCTTTGAAGTGCGTATTGGCAGACATGAGCAAGTGGCAGCACAATTTAAAAAAATGAATATTCCATCATTGTTTTCTTAAATGGCATGTTTTAAGGTTTCAATTACTATGAATAAAATATTTTTCTTTCATCACTCTTGGTTTTATTGGATTGTTAAAAAGTTCCCATTTTTTTGTGTCACCCTGTATTAGTACCGGGCTTTTAAACACCAGGCATCATCAAATTGCACCCAGTAGCTTTTCAAAATTGTTTTTAAGAAAGATTTAATGACTGACATTGATCATGAAAGCAGCTAACGAGTGAGACATCACGCCTCTGTCCCGTCTCTGTTGATGGTTGCTCAGGCGGGACGCACGGATCAAGCAGCGACAGCAACTAAAGCTGCATGCCATTGAATTGTTCCACGTAAAGCTAGCCTAACAGGTAGCCTACTATTGAACATCACAGCTCAAGGATATATCTTTGTTGCTTTTTTAGCCACTTTTCACGCACTGTGTCCCAATTAGTAATAAATACCATTATTAGTAATTAACTATTACCAGTGAAAAATACAAAGCAGTTCAGTGCCTCCCAGCAAACATTTTAACAGGGGATGAATGCTGATACAGTGGCCTGCACCCATACTGGGGATGTGTGTAAAAGTCAAGAGAGCCATAGTTTCAAGCAATATCACAGACATACTAATAATAATAAGAATAATAAGGACTGTATGGTATCAGACCTTCCCAGCTGGGTCTCCTAACAATTTGCCCCTACAGAATTAAATTACATTCTCAATCATGGTTTTAAGGAGGCGTATTTTGTCACATATTTTGTTTTTTTGTGACATAAAGCACAAATACATCAGTAATAATAGTCTTAGCCACCTATGTAACATTTCCTAACCTTAACCATGACCTTTTCCTAACCATAACCAAGCATTTTTGGTGGCTAAAAGTATCGAAAGTGGCTAAATTTAGCTAACAACCCACCAAAATATATAAGATATGTTGATTAGATAATGTATTTGTGATATACAGATGTAAATGAGGATGCAGTTTAGTTGTAAGGGAACGTAGTTTTTAGGAGACACGGTTGCACCAACTCCACGGCAATAGATCCGCTGCAATTACCTCATCATGTAGTGAAAAAAAAGAAGAATTTTACCATTTACCATTACTAATTTTACCATTTAGCAACACTTTACAGTGGCCTCGTTCAAGCATACAGGCCTTTGCATATACAATACCACTCTCCATGCGCACAGCTCATTAACTCTCCTATGAGGGTGTAAGAGCTGACACGATATTATTCTGCTCATACAACACAATACGCTACGTGTTGCATAATATTCCCTTTGAAACTGAAGGGAAAACTAGAGTGACACCTTGTTGTTGACTTGTTGTTTATGGGGTTGAATGATTTTGCCTCAGCAACAGGCTGTGCCACATGTTTACTCATCTTTTATGCACTTATCTTAAAGCTCGCCTCTGTAGCTGTGCTCAGACAGATGGGACTTGTGTGGTTAGACAGTTTAATCATTCGCTGGTATCATGGAAGATGCTTTTGCTTATAATTGTGACTAAGAATACTCTGGGATTATTTTCTTGTGGCGGTGCAGAATACGTGTTTTTAGGGAGGCGTGAAACCTCCTCACTTGTCCAGGGCTGTGGTATTCTGGCTCTTCTCCATTTTTTTTTTTTTTTTTTTTTGCTCTGCACCTTTATCTCAGCATATTCCACCAAAACCGTGTCGCATGGGGAGAGATGGAAAAGAGCAGGTTGAAAGTTCTCCAGAGATATAATTTGAGATGCATTTGATGCCACTTAGAAATGCGGATTAAAGCCGAAAAGCTCGGATATCTCAGTGATTTTTTTTTTTTGTTTTTTTGTTTGCTCAGACTTTAGAATAATTTATCCACTTTGTATTAGATATGTAGATAAAACAAAACTGGATTCGAGTTGCTAGTCTGAACACAGCATACGAGCATACAAGTTCAGTGTCTTGCTTTGTACACTTTTTAGGGATCGAACCAGTGAGCGTCTAGTTACGTGAAAATCTATGTAACCATCAAACTAGCCTGCCATTACAACAAACAGGATTTGTTATTCAGCACACACACACACACACATAAAAACACTCATGCACAAGTGACTGGGTGTAATAAAACAATCTGTCGACTGCAAAATTGATCACTGAAACTCCTTCCTTTGTTTTGTTTGTCATTAAAGAGTAAGGCAGCTGTCCCGCGGGTGCTTGGTATTCAATCGAACCGCTGATATCTTAAATGGCAATTTCACCTCAAAACGAAACACACGCTGTCCAAAATTGAGTTGTTTGTCGCTAAAAAAACAATAAAGCTGCCAGCAGAGAAAGGCAGTTTCAACCCCCCTCGGTATTATCTTTTTGAACCCGGCGAGGCGGCGTGCAGAGAACAAACACATTATTTCTTTCTTCCTTTGCGGCTCGGTTTCCTGCACATCATTCAGAGCGGTTTGGGAAAACGTCTCCCGTGAGTTTCTGCAAGGGAGCGTTTTAGCCGACCAGGAAGTGAAATAGCCATCAGCTGTTTTTTTTTTTTTTTGCGGCATGAATGTCTTTTATTTTGGTGATGTTTTCTGACCTTTTCTTACTGCACACGCCGTGGCAAAGGCAAGGCAGCGGAGAGCCCTTTAATGGGACTCATGTGAAAGAGCCCATTAAAAAAACACAGTAGCTGCTGTAAGCCTTTCATCTTCTTCATTTTCTTCCTAAAAAGTGGCGTACTTTGTCTCTCTCTCCTCAAAGTCAAAAGACATACAGAGTGGATTCCTATTTTTTTTTTTTTTTTTTTAAAAAGCCCTTTTCTGAATCTTTTTCCCCCCAAGACATTTCTTAAGAAGGCCAAAAGTAATCATATTCCCTTCTAAGAAGTTTTTTTTTTTTTTTTTTTTCCTCCGTTAATGCATGTCTTAAGGACAAACCTAGTCAAATTCAGCCAGGCACTTAATTTCTCTCATGACAGTTGCTGCAGAGTTTAAACATCCCCTCGGTACCTTTATGTAGGCGGTTGTGTTGATCAAGCCGTTGCCCTCTAGTTCACCCTTCAAGATCTGAAAAGCTTCTCCTTTTCATACACACATTAACTGCTCTTGTTTGCAAGAAAAAAAAAAACACTCTTAATTTCCCAAGCTGAAAGGCAAGTGGCTTTTTTTTTTTTTTTTTTCAAGGCGGAAATGGGTTTAGTTTTGGAAGCAGCGGGTGATATTTTTGAGCTGATGATGCCTCTCAGGAGTAACAGGTGATGCAACACATTGTTCCAGACAAGCCAGGAGCTTTCGCATGGATCCAAGCTGCAGATATCAAAAATCACATGGAAGAAGGTGAGGAAAATATCCCACCCTCTCCTGCAAAAAAAAAAAAAAAAAAAAAACCTCTGCGGTGTTGGACATGCTGTGCCGCCTTGCATTCAGTCAATAAAATTCCTGTTTGTTGTTGCCAGTAATAAAAAGGCCGGTATTACGCAACTCTTGCAATTTCCGAAACACACGAGAAAAAGCCTCGGCGTCTTTTCAGGTTGAATTGTAATCATAACCAGAGGGCTGCAGTGGGCAACATGTTATGGATGAAGATAAAGAAATAAAACGGTGAGTGAAAAAATACTAACCATGAAATCCTAATGAAAGAATAAATGCAGGAAGACAGTGATTTTTTGGAGGTGTCGAACATGAATAAGGTCGCATTTGGCTTTGGAGCTACTTGAGTCATCATGCAGGAATAGGTGTGACAGCCCAATCAAATTAACTATAATAAGAAACTGACAGTATGGTGTGTTGGAAATTGAAAAGGATGAATTCCATCTCACTGATTTACAGAGGTCAAAGAATAGAAAAAGCGAGATATTGTGTCTTTTTCTTGCGTCTGCATTGGGAGTTTCGTCAAAGGATGTGCATGCAGCGCTAAAAATACCTGTCTTAACAAATCAGTTATCTCGTCTTCAGCATTGAAATCTTGTTTTCTGCAAATCTTGGTAAAAAAAAAAAAAAAAAATATATATATATATATATATATATATATATATATATATATATATATATATATATATATATGACAGAGGGATGAGATAATTCGACTAATCAACTTGTTTCCAGACTTTTCTTGAATCAAGTGTCATTTTCTTCATCTGCTTTCTTCTGCCTCATTTCAACATATTTATATTTCTTCCCGGGAAATTTTCTGAGGCAAGTGAAAGTGCACTGGGAGCAAGCTGGGGAGAAAGAAAATTGAGTTTTTAAGACTCAATTCAAGAGGAAACGACTTGTTACTGCGGACACTTTTGCAGTGTAAGTGGTGATAAATTCAGTGCACCAACAACATGCCTCCCCACACGTTAATAAATCCCACAATACACACCTAAATATGAAAGTATATATCTTGCTTGCCTTCATGATTTTTGGATTTAGATGAAAGGTACACCCTAGACTTTCTGTTACCCCTGAAAAATCCACTCCACAATGACTGCCGCAGCTCCTCACCCTGGCTCCGAGTTGACGTATTTCATTTGCCACACTTTGTGGCTGGAAGGCAAAGCGGAAGTTTTGAAAGTGGAGCGCAAAAAGGATTCTTTAACATCTCTCTCGAACAAACACCCCTCAAGACCCAGAGCCTCCACCCTGCTGTGAACCACGTCGCTTCGGAGAAAAGCGCGAGGACAGCTGTGACTCTGTGATAGGCTGCGGCGCGCTCAAGCTCGCTTCGTGTGACCAACCAAGACAGAGGGAAAAGTGGGATTGCCTGAAACGCAGAGGTAAATATTTCAGGGTTATTTGTCTTTCTCAGAGGATTTCCAGTCCTGAACATGCATTCCTACACGAGCTCATGAACAATCATTGCTGTCTGTAATCACCACTGACATTTGATCATACTACTCACTAGTCATCAATTAAAGCGGCCTCCCAAAGGGCCAAAAAGGTAATAAAAATGAGAGATGGAGGAGTGTTTGAATGCAAAAGAGCTATTTTTGGACTGATTTATAACTTCTTGAGATTTATTTCCATGAATAGGTAAACATTTACATCACCTGTTTCTCCATCATCTGAGCTCATAATCTAGCAGAATTATTTTTTAATAAATAAGTAATGTGCCTGCAGTTGTACATGTGCAATAAAGGTGTGCTACAAAGTGCAAATGTTCATCAAAACCAAAACCCCGTTGCCACATGAAGCCATCCGTGACGAAAAACACACGAGAGCACATGCCAGAGCACATGACACGTTTCTGATGTGCGGTTTTGGTATGAAAAGTGGTCACGTGGCCTCGGCTGTGGCGCTGCTCTCCAGAGGTGCTGGTTGACATTTGTCACTGAAATGCTGTCTACTATCGCCACTGAAGCCTGGCAACCAAACCAGTGGGCTGAATGAAGGTTAGGCTCTCCACAAAATGAAGTGTGGAGAGAGGAGAGGAGAGGCAAGGAAACCATTTGCCCTTGACCCCTTTTTGATTGACAGTTTCCCCCCTCAAACTAAATGAGTCTATTTCCTTCTGGTGAGGGATTAGGAAAGACCTGATCTCCAAGTGAGCCTGCTCTCATTCAGTCTCTACCTCAAATGGAAATAAGCACACTTAAAGCTGTACACGCACACACACACACATATATATATACACTGCACGTCTGACTTTGAATATCTGTTGCATAGCTTGTTCATTATAGCAATTACAAGCTCTGAATCTCTCAGTTCATTCTGTATTTTTTATCCAGTTAATACTTACATAATATCACAATGTCATTATTCTAAAGGAGCAATAAGTTGTTTTTTTTTTTTTCAGCCTGTAGCAATATTCAGTATCTGCATGGGGTTGATTCTGATTCTGATTCTGGCCAGTGTCGCATATTTTGCAATCCGCCGTCCCGGTGTATTTTTGTGGTTAATAATGTCTTTGCAGTCACATACTTGTCTCGTCACTAATTGCAATCAGAGCTTATGGTGTGGACCCGTTCGTGTAATTACCTGATTCTGGTGAATTGGACATTAATGTAAGACAGCACAGATTGCATTTGCAATTTAAGTGTAATAAATTAGACCATCGGTGGTCGCTCCGCGTTCTTTGTGAATTCACCTTTCTGTATTTTGGATTTTTTTGGCTGTTTGAATGCTAAATACTCCACTGGCTGATGCCATCCAGTAGACGAACGTGTGTTGGGCTGAACACCATGAGCATGGAAAAACAGCAGCACAGTAATCACAGTTTGGGATTATTTTGAGGTAAATGGTCTGAATTCAGATTGCTGTTGAGTCTGCTGGCGCATTTCATTTGTGCAGCATTATGCAGCAGTCAGGCAGTCACACCTTGAATGGAAATGAACTTCGAAACAAATTCATGATTAACAGCACCTGTTGCAAACATATGCAAAAACTAATTCTGAACTTTTAGAATTACATCATTAAAACAAACACCTACCTAAAATAGGTGTTTGTTGTATTGGTTTTAAATGGTGCGGTTTGGCCAAAATAACCTTTTTCTGACTCACCTAGACTGAGACATGATGTTTGATACTGTTTTCACCTTGATGCATCCAGTGGTTCGGTTGCTATGGGTAGCATTTTGGGGTTAGCTTAGCATAATGACTTGAAGTCTATGGGAGTCATTAGCCTAGCTCAGTCAAAGTGAAAAAATAAACCTCACAGCAACTCTGATGCTGTCATTTGTTGTTGTTTTTTAATCCAAGATGTTAAACTAATGAACAATCCAAAACTACAATAACCTCGACTCTTACTGATAGAAATCATAGATCATTAAATGTCACTTCAAACAGAAAACAACCAGTGCCAGAGGCAGTTTTTCTTTCATTTAGATTCCCCCGTTTCCTTTTGCTTTAGATTCACATAAACACAACTGTGATCACTGCTGAGATTTTTTGCAGTCTGCACTGCAGGACACGAGCCAGCCAGGAGATGCTTTATGTCCTCTCTCATTTGAAAAGAGTGAAGGTTTCTCTTTAATGCCAGTCTGGCTTTTACGAACCCGGCCAAATCCACCCTTTATCTTGAAGCCTGCCAAGAATCATTCTTGCGGATGTGTCTTGGTCCTCTGATATGCCACTGCCTCTCATTTGCTAGTGTATCCTCTTCCAAACAGGCGAACTATGGCTGTTTCTTTATGTTTAAGTAGTTGGTTTGCAGCACAGTATTGGGAGTAATTGCACCACCTCACAGCGTAGAGGAATATCTTTGTGCTGCTAAAATTAGGGATATGCTGCTTTGAAATCATGACTCCTCAGTAGAAGATGGTTTTGCCTTGCATGCATTATGAATTATCTTCAAAGGATGAAGGCACCGTAACATAAACGTGCACTGTGTAAAATCTAGAGGAAGAAATAAGTTTGGAGATATCCAGCTGTTTCCTAAGTTCTTTCATAAGGTCACACTGCATCTTTGAAACACCAAAGGAGACAGAAAAATGCTTTCAGTATGTTTGATCACATCTTTCTTCTCCTCTCTTTGAAATTCCCATTCAGCTGGATGAGTAAACATTAGAAAGTATGGAGAGTGACAGTCGATATTTTAGGGGAGAAATCGTCTACCCTGTGTACTTTGCCTGTCATGCCTTTCTGGGCGTCTGCAAAAAGCTGCTGGAAATAATGACTGCAAGTTTGAAAAGTTGATAATGGCAATCTGAAAGGATGTGAAACCATTAAAGGAGCTGTGAAGCGCATGCAGCCTTGATGGGCTAAATGCCACGGATCTTAAGTTCAATGGTTTCATGAGTAATAGTGTGACATGGAGGCTTTTACGATGCATGCTTCGCGTGCGCCCGTCCCTCAACAGCAATTCACATGAACAAACACAATGCGCGCGCCGTTTGGCTCGGCTCATTTTGTTGTCAGCTCAGACTGCTGCTTAGTCTGCCATCTCAAAGCAACTTTCAGAAGTCTCCCATCATTTTTTTTTTTTTTTTTTTTTGAAGACATTGTCATACAAATGCTGCTCTTCAACAACAACAACAACAACAATAAAAAGAGAGAGTCTGACACATCTCTCAAAGAAATAAATAAAAGAAAACTCTCTTTCAGGCTATCAGCAGAATATTGACATGGCTACTTTAGATTGTCTGGCAAATATAATTTGTTTCATGCCCATTCAGTGCCTTTAGAGATTCTTTGCCAAGTCATATTACCTGGTCCATTTGGAGAGGCGATCTCCTTGACAGGTGAGTCAGAAATGGCCTGCATTTAAGATAGGTATTTCCAGCAGATGAGCGGTATATGGCCTTGTACACCTGCGACAGTCTTAGGAGACAATAAACAGAATGGAAATGCATTATAGTGGCTAAAAGCTGAATGAGACAAGAAGCAGCTGCGGTGATGTTTTAAAACCTATAGAGTTTTGCCGTAATATACACACAGACACACACCCGTATACACACACACACACGCACACACGCTCACACACAAATCGAACAGCGCATGCACGTTTGTCCGACTGAAAAATCGATGGGGGGAGAGGAAAAAGTTGATTGTGTGCCAGTTGGTTTTGTTTGCCTGGGTAATTGGCTAGAAAAAAATCAATGGCTTCCCTTTCGTTTATGGGGCAGGTTCATACAACTTGAATACCAAGAATGCAAACAATGACCATAATGCATTTATTTTTGTGTTTTTTTTTTTTTTGTGCCTCCACTAGTGTGTCGTATCTGTCCGAGCACTTGTGAGTCATGAGCACCATACATCAAGTACGGAAATAAAGACAAAGAGATTAAAGCTGTCACTGATAAAATGCATTAAACAGGGCCTCAACCCCCCACAAGTGAAGAACCTGTTCACCATGCATCTACTTAATTAATCATCAGATGTGTCGTGCAGGTGAAAAGGCGTTATGCCGGAGGAAAGTGAGAAGTAGAAATCACCTCGAGCGTGTTTTGCGAGTGCTAAAAGCTTTTGTCAACCCATCTCACACACCGGGACACCTCCTGTGGCTTGCTGCGATTTCACACGAGTCTTCAGAGGAGATACCCGTTCAGTTCATCAAAAGTACCAGTCGTCTCTACCATGTAGCCCTTATTCATTTGGAGATCTTGTTTAGCAACAAGCAGGACTACGCTGCCACTGCGTGTTTTACACATCAGTGTCTCAAAGATGTACTTGGCAAAATGTGAAGAGCTTATGAAAGGCTTTCTGTGGAAGCCTCGCCACTAAATCAGGACTAAGAACACACATCTGTGGAGAACATAGTAACCTAATCAAGCGTAAATATGTCACAGCGAAGCACATCCCCTCGCAGCACGGCTGCCAAAATCAGGAGAAATCTCCCTCTCGCCCTCAGTTGCAACTGACAGTGCACATCCTCTAAATGCTGCGAGTCGAGCTCTGAGGGCACAAACTGGATAAATCCTATCTCTGTACTTGCTGTCGCTTCAGGCCAGTGGAGGGATTTTCTTGGGGGAGTGTTCTGGGCTTGGACACAATGCATTGTGGGGGTGCTGGTGAGTCACGGCTGTGTGTATGCGGTGATAGAGACGGCGAACAGCTTTCTTAATGTCAGCCATAATACCGGAGCAGACATGTAAGACCTAATCGAGGATGGCACTTCCCACAACACCAAATTAAACAAGGACTACCAGCTCATCTTTTCATCATTATACATTTGTTTAGTGCTGGTGATACGCCGACATCCAGGCTTAACAAACCTCAAACACTCCTCTTTTTGTTTGATTATGTGACACATCATTTGATATTTTCCATTCTCACTAATTGAAAATGAACGCGTTTAAAGTTCAGGTTTTGCGAGCCGAAGACAACGTGCACCTCGCCAAACAAGAAGGACCAATCCGATGTGATTTACAGCCGATGGTCATAACCTTCTCCCCTGCTGAGCATGAGAGTGAAAACCTAACCAAGCATGAAGAGGCTGTCTTGTCCACTCACATACTGACACATTGCTGATTCATAGACACTCATGTTTTTTCATCTCGTGTATGGAAGCTTGACACACCAACAGGCAGTGAAAAGACAGAAAAGGTTTTACCATTTCACGGAAAGAGGGAGAAGAAATGGGGGCAGATAATGCGAACTGTGAGAGCAGAGTATCTCGTGGTCGACGTCTCGCGCATGGCTTGGCTTTTGTCCATTTGCAGAGGGAAGTACGGAGTTATACAAAGAGAAAAAGCAAATAGGATTTCAGGCTGAGAGTTGGGGTCATGCATCTGGACAGCTGTGATAGTGACACAAAGCCATTACCATATTTGCAATGTACAAGTGCTGGTAAACAACAAAACTATACAACCCAGTGAGTATGAAGCCCTTGACACATGAAGCCAGTGGTCGTGTGTCGGCCCTCATTGAGCCGTAGCTGAGTGTTTGCAGCTGATGTAGTGTCTAAGTGTGTCCCACGCCGCCCTTAACAGCATCCGACCGGCTGATTCATTGATGGATGCCATTAGGAATAGAGGGCTTTAATTCAAACTGGCTGTGGAGTCTGTAATTCCAGGGTCAAACAAGATTTTAAATCTGAATTTTCAGTTTTAAACAAATCTTTGAGACCAGATCAGGACCTAATCGCTGCTCAAGCCCGTCACCGACGCTCGGGAAGAGAGACACCTTCAGGCCCGGTCTGTGAGCCGTCCCAGCTGCCCGAACATTTTATGCATGTTTTGCAATTATCGGCACAAAATGAGGCTATGTTTACACAGAGTCGGGTATTTTGAGAAACAAATATTTCCTTCCCTCTGTTTTCCGAAATAACATCGTGCACACGGCATAGTTTTCATAAAAGTTTTCATTTACATCAACCCGCATAAATTCGCCATTGAGCGCCGCTGTAACTACGCCAAGGCTATGGGCGGCAGTGCAGGAAGAGGGAGAAAGCCATGCAAGCCAATCAGATGGCGCATAATGTGACGTCGGCTGTTTTTCTCAGGCTACGTTTACACGTACACGGGTATTTTTAAAAACGGAGACATTTCCCTTCGTTTGTGCCCTTCGTTTACACGCAAACGGCGAATTCGCCTCTGAAAACGATTCTTTCCAAAAACTCCGGCAAAAGTGGAGATTTAGGAAAACTCCTGTTTCGCGTTTGCATGTAAACTGAGAAAAACGGAGAAATACAGAGTTTCAGGCAGCTGACGTCACATTATGCGCCAAAAGTGCGCGCAATATTTACATTTGGCTATGGTGATCATAGACATGATATACGTAAATTATGCCTATAATGGTGATGATCATGGATGCATTCACAGTAGCAATCGCATTTCTGTCCATATGTTTGTATTTTCAATTACAGCAGCTTTTTATAGCGAGGAGCAGAGATGAATGAGGGCTCGGAGGTCAGTCTCCTCCCTCCAACACAGAGAGCCAGTCAGCGACACCGCCAGCATCGCTTGGGTCCGACCTGGGTGGACTGCTGTCGGGTTTGGCTTCTGATTGGCTTGCATGGTTTTCTCCTTCTTCCTACACCGCCGCCCATAGGCTTGGTGTAGTTATGATGGCGCTCAACGGCATATTTATGCGGGTTGATGTAAACGGAAACTTTTTTGAAAACGATGCCGTGTGCACGATGTTATTTTGGAAAACGGAGGGAGGGAAATATTCATTTCTCAAAATACCCGACTACGTGTAAACGTAGCCTCAGTTTACATGCAAACGCGAAACGGGAGTTTTCCTAAATCTCCACTCTGGCCGGAGTTTTTAGAAAGAATCGTTTTCAGAGGCGAATTCGCCGTTTGCGTGTAAAAGAAGGGCACAAACAAAGGGAAATGTCTCTGTTTTTAAAAATACCTGTGAATGTGTAAACGGGCCCTCAGAGATGCTCTTGTACTGCAGTGTGGCTGATTCATAACAAGCCTCGAGAATGGTGATAATAAGATAATTCGTATTTTGAGTCCTGTTTTTCAATCATTTTCCTCTTCAAGCGTGTGGTCTCATGAGTATTAGTATGAGACTAAATCTTGTCATTTTTTAAACCTTGTGCACAGTGGTGTGTAAGCCACGATGTAGAGAAGTTACCAGAGTGCACGAAAGAATATTGTGTAATTTGCGTGCTTTGGTCTTTTTGGCATTTTTAAAAATTAGATAGGCATTTTTTTGAGTTGCGAGGGTGCTCACTAGTTTGCAGTCTAGCTAACCAGAGAATTGTGATTTAAAAAAAAAAAAAAAACACACCTTCCTCCTTTAGTAAAAGACCTACAGGCTGTCAACGCCTCACTGAATGCATTCTTGATTCGCATAATGAGAACGATTGACCAGGTAAGTGTGAAAATGAACTTGTTTATTTGTCTTTCCACAGTTCGGAGGCTCCCGGTTGACTTTTTTGACATAACTTCTGCCTCCTCGCACGGGAAAATAATACTTTTCTCTCACACACAGGCACAGAACGAGCGTGCATGTTGACCGTCAGCTGCGTTGGTGCCTTCATGGACAGCTAGCCCCGACCGCTGACCTTCATCGCCGCGAATTAGCCAGCACTAGTTCTCTGACACCGGCTTGGCGTGTTCCAGGCGCAATAAATTCAAGGCGGCGTCTCTGGAAAATGGTAAACACTCGTGTCAGTTTGTGTCTTTGGAGGCGTTAAGGCGCGTCTCAGTTTAGCATTGCTCCGTCCGGATAATCGATTCAAATGCACTTTCGCAATCTCCCATGTGTTTACTCTCATTTATTTGTAATAATTCTAATTTCTTCCACTTGCAAACTCTCACTTTTTTTTTTTTTTTTTTTGATTGCTCCAGTCGCGCTGCAATGTCACGGGGGAGAGGACGGCTCCAGCAGATAAAACCGTATTGACTGCTCGTTTCCAACCACAGATTAAGTTGAATGACTTTCACGACTGCGCGTTACATTCGTCTTTCCCGGCCATTGTCAACACCCAGAATCTCTGCCCGTCTCAGCTCCTGCCGTCAGAAAGGAAAGATTAATAGGGGAGATTTTCTCAAACATTTTGATTTCGCCAGTTCGAATTCATATTTCTTAACCATGTGACATTCTGTCACCCCAACCAGAGTTTTAAGAAGGCAATTATTGACATCTGAGAAAATGGATCCAGATGAAGAACCTCCCCAGTAATCTGCTCTAAATGTGTTTCCTAATCCTCTCCATCCTTAAAATATGATTGAAGTGCCCGGTCATAAAAGTCTCGTTCACCCACTGGTCCGCTTTGTATTTGCGCTTTACGAGAGATAAGCACAAGTTCAAGTTTTTTTATCTGAAGAGCAGCGCAAAGCATTAACTTGGATTTATAATTTGGAGTTTTCACTGGCGGTTCCAAATTGCTTAGCATCTGCAGCCCGTTTTGAACAATCGTATGAATATAATCGTCTTAAAATCACGAGTAGATGGGTATGACACCCCGGCATTACATCTTTTTTTTTTTTTTTTTTTTTTTTATTTTTCTCAAGGCACATCTTGGCGATTGCACTGTCATATCTAATTGCTGAAATGACTGACTCGAATGAAAACAAGAACAAAAGCATCTGAACATTCATCCAGGAAGGAAACACCTTCCCTCGCGCTGCATGCGGCGCTTTTGTCTCCCCGCATCCCCACATCCTCCGGGTTTAACATGTAAATTTCAATTTATTTGCATTTGAATGTACAGAGGGAATGTGTTACGACATCGCTTGAGTGAAACAGATGCCAGGTAGTCTCGGGGAACGTTTGAAGTGACGCAAGTGGAAACATGATTGAAGGTATGGCACGGCAACTGCGATTTCAATGGTGTATTTTTGAAGCGAGGCCTCCGCTGATTATTCCTCCGTGAGCACAACATCAATGTTAAATGTTTGCGCCTGGGAGAAAAAAAAAGCCCGAAGCACTAAATGCAAATCAGATTTCACATAAAGATACCAGATTATGCTCACATGCAGTGGTATGCATCAAGCCTGTCTGTTTTAGTTGAAGTTTACAAGGGAGGCAAAACATTAGATATTTTGTCTTTGCAGAAACGCTGCAGCTGCCTCCGGGGGCTTCCATCAGCACGACACATGTAGTAATCCATGGTTCAATGGATAACTGTGAATAAAAGTTAAATAAACCATTTTTTGGATAATTTCTCTCCTCCGGCCAATCGCGGGTGGCTGTCAGTCTATCTGGAAATGACTTTTCCTTTCCTGTCCTCAGTTGGCCTGCAGCTTTTGTCACACATCCCTCACTGTAAAACGCCAGTCCCTGGTGAAGATTACATTTTGTTCCATGTCCCCTCTCCTGTGTGCAAAGCATGGATCATTTTAATCAGGTTCTGTTGCCACTGTCGCTTTTGCGCAGTAATTAAATTCTCCCTTATTTCAGAAGGAGGTGACCCTGTTTTATCGGCCTACTTCGGTACTGTCACTCATCCAAACGTCTTTCCTTTCCCTGGAGCTGTACAGTAGCAGAGCATTTAAGCGATGGAAAGGATTTGAGGAGTAAGAGGCATCATTTATTTATTAAGGTGGCCTCTTTGATAGCGGTTTTCTACAGGAAAAAAAAACAAAACAACAAAAACAATGCTATTGTATCTATGTCTACTTGATTAAACAAAAGAGAAGAAATCTGATTTGAAACACTGCAACACCGCAACAACAAACTTATTGTTTGCTGTGTGTTGCAGCGAGCAGGAAGAGATTTTTAAAGCCTCTCTTTCAAACACAGCCTCTTGGCAGACGGTTGCACAAAGTCAAATACCCAACACACCATGCAGATGGAAATTTTAGTTGTACAAACGTTTGTTGTGGAGACAGAAATAATCTTTTAGCCGGACTTAAACCTCTTAAACCTGAGTGAGTGGAGCCAAAGAGCCACAGTCAAAGTCATTGTTGCCAATTTAGGGACTTTGTTGCAAGTTTTAGTGACTTTTCAGCCTTTCAACTTTATTTCTCCATAGCAAGTAGCAACTGAAAGGACTTCTCTGACCATCACGAATGATGGAGAACAATTTTGATGTGCAAATGAGTGAGCAGTGAGCAGGAAAGAGAGGACAGCGTTATGATTTGATTTTCCTTTACTGATTCCTTTGAAGGGGGAATTCAAATGACACAGCAGCAGTAGGATTAGCTGATATCAAAGTTAACATCAAAGCAAGAAATACAAAAAAGGCAGACAGGAGTAGGACACAATTGAGCTGTCGGTATATACACACATGCAGCATCTGTGTGTATGTACTGTAGTATATTATAAACATGTGCAGGGGTTGTGTGTGTCGGTGGAGCTTGAGTCCATGTACGGCTCCTGATGCCTGGCGCCGGGCAGCATGGAGCTGCAAAAACAGCCCCGTCACCTTTGTGTTTACATGGTCCCTCAGATCAGGACTCTAAAATATATATACAATACATGCACGCATACATTATCTGTTGGTTTATACTGCACATGTGCAAAATCTGTGGTGGTGAAGCCTGTAACTCTCCTGCTATAACAGGAAAAATTCAATTTAGTCAAACCAAGATGTTAAGATTAGATTAGTTAACCCAATCATCCAAGGTCAAACTAGCCAAACTAGCTGTGCAGCTAGTCTGCTGACCTCTCAATGTCATGGATGCCACTACAGTCATAAATAAATGGAAAAAAGTAGTTCCCATATTTAGGCTTTGAGCACAGTTCCCTGTTTGCTATCTAAATTTGCTAATTAGTCAGCTTCTTAATGTGCTTTGCTCATTGACATTTAACTCAAACAATGAGATTATTCCTGCCTTCAGGGCAACTCTACCTCTGAGGAGTGTTAGTATAACTAAAACTCAAATTTACACACATTATAGTCTGCTGATGTTTGTGCCAATTCCTCCAAGACAGAGTGATTCTGCATAAATTGTGCAGCAGGACACCGTGACTACCCAGACAAATGTTTGGAGCCCAACAAGGGCTCACCCCTGTGAAACAGGGCTACAGCAACCATCTCCAACACATTATTCTGGCAACCATGAAATGTTTGGTCAGACATCAATCTTTCTTTTGCTTTAATGCAGAAATAGAGGTCGCAGCTTCTGACGTAATATGCAGCCTGTCTGTGCCTCTAAGATGGAAGCCTAGCCCGATTTCAAGGTAGACTGCCTGGCTAAATTTAGGAGCTGTAATTCATTCATCACCCTGTTAGTGAATGCACCAGAGATGCCCATTCTTCTTCCTAGGTGTTAAATCTGTCCTTCAGGGTCTTTGCCCATGACTTTGAAACAGTCTGCTGAACAAGGTTTCCTCAACAAATCTACACCCGCCTTCCTGTGCCTGTATCATATTCCCAGATTTGATCTGTCCTGATTAAATGCTCTAAACAAGCAGGAACAGCGCGTATCGACTGCCTGTTAATTTTCTTGGTTGCTCATAATGGATGCGTATTATAAAACCTGTATTATAGACGTCTCCCCCCTTTAGTTTGGCCCTTCGCAGAATTTGCGACCCACCCAGCATTTTCCTCTGTGGGTGCATGTGTTATGATGCCAATTTGTAGAGACCAAACACTGCATGCAGGGTCAATGCTGGATATTGATCTGAGGCTGCAGAGGAGGAGAGAGCTTATTGCTGCTGTAAATCAACACTGGATTGAGCGGGGCGCCTAACAATGACCCCTCAGTAAGAACATCCCTGTCATCGGGGAAGAATACAGTGTGAAAGCGGCGTTAAATTACAAAAGGTAGGTGTGACATCTGTGAAATAAATGTTGCATTGGATTGAGGAATGTAGGCCGTCAGAGCGAGGGGTGAGTACGTGGCCATCGGGTCAGACATTAAGGCAGGTGGGGAGCCATCCAACCAGGAATCATTAAGGCTCGACTATCCGTCATACATCCCGTTTCTCCATTCCCCGCTTCATCCATCCATCAAAGCCCAAGCCAAGCGCGGAGTGTGAAAGGGGAGTGGTGCGCCCTTCGGACAACAAAGAGACGATCTCGCTCAGCTCTCCACTCAGCGTGGGGAATATTAAACAGACATTTAAAAGTTTTCTATCTTCGGAGGAAATGAATTATGAGCTTTAAGAGAAAAGCCAAGGTTCTTTGAAACTTTCAGCTTATGCAGAGGTTTTGATGATGAATGTAACGTTTCATGGCTCGCCCACATCCTGTCTATTCACTGCGGCACTTACAAGTGCTATTTTTTTTTTTTTTTAAAGCAAACTGCAGACTTACCTTTTTAGTTTGGCTTTTAATTAAAATGTATTTTTTTTTTATTTGTTGACTTATTGGTTCTACTGCTTGAGCTATCATTTTATATTCCAGATTTTATCCCATACCCTATCTTTTATTTCTGGTTTTACTCACTTTTGTATCTCTCCTCTCTTTTACTGTTTTATTATTTCACCTTTCATCTAATTTTTATCTACCGCTTAGATTATTTATTTCTTTATTTTGGATTCTCTTTTTTATACCTCACCTTTTTTTTATTACTATTTTATTTAGCTATTTTGAGTTTTATATGTATTTGTTATTGGTCTTAATCCTGCCTCTAGTGTTTCTTCATTGCAAATTGCTGAGATTTTTGATAGTGTTTCCTCTGTTCCTGTTTTTATTGAGTGCTTTATGTATTATCATTATTATAATGTCATTGTTTTATTGTGTGAGGCACTTTGCGTGATACATTTGATTGAATGGAGAGTGCCATACAAATAAAGTCTGACTGATTGATTAAGCTCGGTAAAAAAAAAATGTCCATAAAGCCTCCCACAGCAAAGACGCAGGACGTACCGTGTGAAAATTTAATGAATTCTTTTCCACAGTGGGAGCTGACAGAGAGCCTCACATTCCAGGCCAGTTTTCAACAGCCATTCCACAGAGGAGAAGAGAGAGGGCCACTTGTGTGCGCACCGTCTTACAGTCTCATTGGTGTAATGAGCAAGGTGACAAGAGTCTAGTGATAACCGCCACGAGCATAACGGCGGCCTGCCAGACAGAGCCGTGTACATATGGCATCGTGTCACAGGGATGTCATCTGTTAATGAAGGTCTGCAGGGGATTGTCAGTCAAAAATGTTATCTAGACCAACGTACGGCTCAGGCTGGGTCAGTGGCTGTGTTTCAGTTCCCAGTTATTTACCCCAAAAAGGCTCCATTTCCACCCATTGTGCCGTCTGAGCACGTTCCTCTTGCCATTTCTACTTTTCAAGAGGCAAAATTGTTGCATATATATACATACAGGAGTTCCTCTTTCATTTATACATGCAACGCTCCTGATTAAGATTTATGATGAGATCTCCGATCACAAGCCCTTAATTGCACAGAAAATGAAAGCAATATGGTCGGTTGTGTTAGCGTAGCAGTAATCAATTATTGGGTTCTCCCTGAATAGCATTAATTGATGTGAAATTAGCATCCACGCCTCCAGCTCCGAGCCCATTATCC
This sequence comes from Myripristis murdjan, assembly GCF_902150065.1. Lineage (NCBI taxonomy): Eukaryota > Metazoa > Chordata > Actinopteri > Holocentriformes > Holocentridae > Myripristis > Myripristis murdjan. The sequence goes on from NC_043988.1 coordinate 29,806,652, forward strand.
GGCGATTACGTTGCAGAAATAAAAAATGAGAGTCAATTCATTTGAGCGATTTCACACTCCAAAAAACACACTTGCATATTTGGGGGAGGGGGCTGGGGGGATGATTAAGTATGCTGCTGAGTAATGATAAACTTCTCAAGTATCCTGTTAATGAGACCGTCTGAGAGCAGAAGTTGGTGAGCGGGCGAAGCTAGCAAAAACCCTTCCTGTGTGGTTTGGAGGAATCGAGCAACAACACCAACACTGGTCTTGGGCTAATTAAGGTTAGTCTTTGCTTTCATTCGTTTCACAACTTAACCGTTACGTGATCAGCATTTAGTTGAAGCGAATGAACAGTAAACAAACCACCCAAGCGGAAAAATATAAACCCTGCCAATTTTTTTTTTTATCAAATGCACCACGATGCCAGCATCACTGCCACTTGGAAAGGCATTTGAAGCCAAACTGGAAGGAGCCAAAATGATGAAGAAAACAAGTGAAACTGGGTAAAACTATCATTGCTGCGTGAGACTGAACTCCCTCCGGGCAAGGGCACACATGGGACGACACCGGCGGCGTGTCCTCCTCCCTCCATCCATTGGCGCATGATTTTGGCCAACGCGGGGGTCAGTGGCAGTGATGGAGGAGATGTGCGGCAGTGGCCCTTCGGGGACACATTACTCAGTGCTTTAATTGTCACAGTGATAATCATCTGTGGCAGGAACTGCAGGGAGGCAGTTAGGGCCTATTTGCAAGTCAGTCAAAAGTGCACACGCACAGATTAATGATCTTCGGCAATGTCTGAAGGAGACGCCGCGGTGGAGGAGGTGAAGGGGTAGGCAGATCATAACCATCCTCTTGTCCTTGATGGCGGCTAAGTTGACGAGTTCGATGGCTTGAATAGAATCATTATACTTCACTTAAATTATACATCAACTTTTGACAGTTATGTCTGACCCAAAGTTTTAAAGGAGAATATTATTCATTCATTTCTTTCACTTCAAACCCATCTATGGATTAATGCCATGATGTGGAAATACTGCACAGCATGACTGCAAATATTTACTTCTAAAATATTTCCAGATATCCCAGTCCTGATCTGTATTACTTTAATTGCACATATATTAAATGCACAGGAGTTTGTCTTGGTGACATTTGGGCTGGAAAATATCAACAATCACATTGTTCTCACACACAAAGAGGGGACAACAGAGCACCACATTTAATGCAAGGGGACATAACTCCAGACAAAAAACTATTCATGTCATGCATATACAAATAGGCTTTCTATCAGTGTGTGCATAAAGAATATGCAGCACGTTGCTTCTATTAGCGAGCAGTGCAGTGGAACAATGTAATGTGAGATGGAAGTTATGCAATTATAGTCCGACATTATACACTACCTTTACCTGCTCATGGGTTCTCATTAAGTTTGAAACCCCATCAAACACCAATGAAAGACATTCTTGTGGGGCCATAATCCATCATTGAGAATTTATTGGCATCCACTTCTGGGAAATAGCCTCCTTGTTCTTTCCAAGCAATTACTTTCATAGAGCTGTCTATGAAATTAACTATTGTTACTGGTCATTACCATGATACTTATCAAAGCTGCACTGGGCAACGTCTCAGGGTGGCAGCTCCAAACGGCAGCCAGAGGTAATTGTTTGAAAAATTAGAACTTCTAGGCCCAGAAATCACGTCACACGATGTCTGTAAAGTGCACACAGCATGCTCGCGTTTAACAACCTGGTCACCCCGGAGGGCATGAAAGGAGCGAGAGAGGCAAGAGATCTTATGTCGGAGGGCCCATGTTTCTGTTGATGGAGCGCTCGCTTACAGCACATCATACAGTACATCATGCCCTCTTTGCGTCTGACGTCAACGTCAAAGGCTCCCTTTGGTGTCAGGATAAGATGCTGTTATGGCATGTTGGTGCCATGTGGTTAGGTTTAGGCAACAAAACCTCTTGGGTAAGCAACAAGTCCTACAATCCATATCACCATGCAGGTCGTTGGTTCCAGCCCTCTATTATGATCAACAGGAGTGTCTCTAATGCAACCCAAATGACTGTTTCCTCAGCGAGCTAATATAAAATACTTGGTAATGGTTAGGAAACGGTTAGGGTTAAGGTAATAAAAATTAACACTGCCATAGCTTGGATTTGAACCCAGGTTGCCTGAGTGAAAGGTGTGTTGATTGACCCATCCGCCGCCCCACCAACATCCTAATGTAGACTTTGTTGCTCCCTTAATACTACACCACAGTGAGTTATTTCACAGGACCACGGTCTAGGTCACACACGAAAGGTCTCGCTGGAACGGGAATCAAACTTGTGTCACCCTGTGCCGTCCCCCGTGTCTCATACTGACGCCAAAGGGTGCCCTTGTCTTGTAATGGGTGCCTTTGGCTGAGCATTGGCTGAGCCTTATGTCTGCTGATCAGTTTGACAATCTCGACCACACTGCTCTGCAAACTCCAAGACAGTGTGCATCCAAGAATACAACGTCTGTCCACAGATCTCACAAGATTCCTTCAGAATTTGGATGAATTAAATTGTATTGCTTGCAAAAGAGTGCAACAAGTGAAGTGACACACCGCAGCGTGTGGCGAGCGCACATTCGACTACATAAAGGTAACAGAAAACACTATTATGTTTATGAACTGCACAAAATGTTGACTGTTTGAACTTATAATGCAAATGGGCATTTGAAGAATATATTTACCATTGTTTTCAAGGTTTTACCATTGAAATTATAAGCAGATTTTTTTTATGGTTAAGTCGGCTTACTCATAACAGGTATGAAGTACGCAGTATAAGTTGCTTGATTATCCTGGTTAAATTACCAGCATTAACAATTTTCAGTTTATTTGAACTATTGATTACATTTCAGCAGTTGGTCATCTATATATTCATCTTTTTATCGATTGTCATTATTTGATTTATGGAACATGAGCTGATATATTGTTTATTTGTGTTTCCTTTATACAGTGCACACAAATCAACTGTCAGTAAAATACCAAATAGTGGTTAAACTTAATCCCCGTCTCCTCTTTCTCCTTCATCGGTCAGCCTGACCCGTGGCTGTTACCTGCTCACCTTGTCAGTCATCTCAACTGATCCATACCCGAAACCTTTTCCACTGCAGCTTCTAAAATAGAGGGGATGGGGCACTCTTCTCTATCGTAGACCTATTTTGGGATATACGCTGATAAGACTGCATTTTTAAATAAAGATGTTCCCTGGCACTGCTTTAATACCCAGGCGTTTTTCCACAATCTTGAATGAGTTGCGTTTCCTCTACAATCCGTGTGCGTGCGCGTTCTGACCTTGCACCGGAGTGGCACTTTTCAACTCTAGGAATGCAGTTCATTCAGTGCTTGTACTTTGTTTGATGCTTTCCATTTTATGCTTTATATCTTTGGTACAATGGACCAAATATGTACTGGTCACACACTATGCCACAGTTGCAGCCATGCTGTTCAAACACACATCCTGCTGCTTGATAGAATATCAATATGTGCAGTGTACTGTCCCTAGTAAACTTTGCTCTACTCTCTGAAAAGCCCTGAAGTCCTTGACCCATGTGTTAACATGAACTTAAAAACTGTAAGGTGACAAACTGTCTCTGCATCGGTGTCTTCCAGCCAAATCCCTTTACATTTATTCCATTTTTCCATTAAAAGGATGCTATTAAAAAGCAATTAATTAAGCACACACACCACTGAAATAAACTACTCAGACACTCTTCAGAAACTTGTCAGCAAACGTCTTTTTCTTGGAATACCTAATTGAAAGACGAAGTGACTTTTCAAGCTGTGTGAATTAAAGGTACATTGCACCAAACTCTAATAAGTCCTTGTGGTGATCAATAGTTTATAGATAATGGTAAATAGAGATAGCATGAAGTAAACAAGCCAGGACGTAACAAAACAGTATGCAAATCTAAATATTTCAAAGATGAATTATTACCAAAAAAAGATAATTCTTACAGTAATTCAAGGCACCTGCACGGTTGTGAATTTCATAACAATGCTCAGTTATTTCAGATTGTCTTGCTTCTATGTTGTGTCTCAGATGTGATTCTGGATGGCTGAAAAAATCTTTCTTCTAAAAATTTTTTTTTTTCCTGAAAATAATAATAATAATAAAAAAAAAACTTTTCAGCAGGGATCTGCCAGGAAACAGTAAAATATACAACTTGTCCAGAGGACAAGTACTGTTGGACTGTTTCCAAGTCTAGCACAATAATCAAAATACTAATTGCCTTGATTTCTGCACTGCCAAAAATTTCCATACACAATTCATACAAAGCTGGGCCAAAAAAAAAAAAAAAAAAAAAAAAAAAATCATTTGACCAGACTGGCGAGCATTTTAGTAAATATTTGCCTCAAGGCTACTAATTAAAGCTGCATCAAGAAACTTTGTATATTGTTGGCTCCAAATGGTAATAAATTATGACTAACTAATGGTGGGAACACAAACAATTTACTTCAGCCTGACCTCAACCTAATGATCCACACCAGTGTTGTCCAGTGAAACCAATGGATCAAACTGGTGCTCGGTATGGGCTGATGCTCAAACGTTTGTACAGTGAAAAATAGTATCAGTGGGTTCCTAGTTGAAAGCGAGAACAATCGCTTTGCCTGTGCTCTGACCCACTGTGCACAACAGGCTTGTGTTTGACATGATCCATGATTCTTTAAACAAAAAGATGTAAAAGAGACAGCAGAGGAAAAAGATCTAATGGTGAGTCCAGCTCTTCTTCTCTGGACGGAGCGCTGACTTACGGCTGCTTCAGATGCAGTTTGCGTTTTGCTTCTGTTAGGCATCGCCCACCAGTGTCCAGTGCAGGTACAGGGTGGCAATTAGGGAGGCTGGGACATTCCTGGTGATTTACAGAGAGCACTATTTATAGTCAAACATAACCTAAGTGTAAAGCATGAATGTAAAGAACATAGTGGTGCTTACACTGCCGCTTTTAAACATCTGCATGAATGTGTCGTTGAATCCCCATGCAGATATCATCTTATGATGAACCAATCAGAGTGCACATCTTTGTGGAGACTTGATGCAAAGTTGAGATTTTTGGCACCAAATTTGACTGCTGGATGGACGTTATAATCATAATTACCCCTGCAGGTACAGGTTAGTGGGGCCCTACTGCACCTTCTGCTGGGTCAGAAAGTCGTTTTCATCTGTTCCTGTCATCTGCTTGTCTTAACCAATCAAATGGGACCCTGGAGCCAGACATACTGTGACGTAGTAGGCTATAAACAGGGTTGCCAAGTCCGCGTTTTTTCTGCCAAATTGGGCTACCCGTGGCTAAGTGTTGCCGCGGGTAACAAATTTTGTCCGCGGGTTGGGCTTGGGCAGACATGAATAAAGATTTGAATGACCAATGTTTATACCCAAATCCTGTCAAACTGACTCCGGGCCAGATCAGTATATAAACTATTCACATATGTCACATGCTCCACAGACAAATAATATGCCAATGCTGTGTGAGGCCACTCAGCACATGACCAATCACATCATCAGCACCACTCGCGCCCAGTGCCTGTCAGCTGAAGTAAGGTATCCCATATTATATTTTAAGTTCTGATACACTGTAAATTAAATAGGTGAAAGAACTGTTTTGGGAAATTGTCTTTAATGTTTATGGAGTCATTTTATAGATATTATAGTGCATTTTGCAATTAAAAGCCTTTGGCCTTTAAAAGCAACATATATGGATTTTTATGGGCATATTTTGAGTTCTGGGATTGGGCTGATTTTTGGGCCCTTTTTATACCAGGTTGGGCGGGTTTTGAGTTGCTGTTTGGCTGCTTTTGTCTCACAGACCTGGCAACCCTGGCTATAAAGACCAATGAAGTCGGGGTGGTGGATGGGTCAATCACATAGACCTTCACGCTGTGGGATCAAACTCTGACTCAAGCAAGAACCGTGTTCATTTTTAGATAGATAACACTGGGTAACATTGGGTAAATTTCCTAACCTTAGCCATCACATTTTCTAAACTGACAAACCCTTTCCTAACCTTTGGGTTTGTCATGTTGGTTAAGTTTAGGAAAAGGAAACAGTTAAGGTTGGGAGAGGGTTTGTTGTGATGGTTAAGTTAAGGTAAAGGTAATGGTGCTGCTAACATAAATCTGTGGAGGTAATTACAACTGATGAAGTCTATTCAATGCTATGATAACGGTCGAATCAGGTGCACCTGGGCAGGTAGGTGCCGCTTTCATGGTGACCCTGTTCAGCCATAAATATGCATCAAACAGCATCAGTTTCCATGTAGAGATGCTGTTTTCACTGCAGTCTAGACTGATAAATGGGTATATTTCTTCACAAAAATCTTGCAGTTTCACGTTCTGAGCAGGATCACAGGTTGGCCGAACAGCAAAGGAATTCAACCAGCACTTAAACCTTCAAACTGATCATAAAAAAAAGCTAAAACTCATCAGTCTTTATCTTATTCCTCCCTCCCTCTCAATTGGTCGCCAGTAAACTGTTCGCCCAGCTGCACGGTTTTAATGTACTACATCGCCCCACCAAGCCAATCAGTCACAATTTGTCTCATGAACTCCATGGCAAGTGAAAAAGAGCTGGGAGCCTGATTCAGGGTGTACCGCTCGTGTTATCAAGATTAATTGTTTGATGCTTCCCCTGCGACATCTTCCCTCGGCAGCACCTAGGCATTAACTTGCACAGGATCCGCTGGTGTAAATGTTCCTTCCATTAGGTTTTCACAGTAAGGAAAGCTGAAGGCTGAGAGGTCTTGAGGGCTGAGAGGTTTCGCAGGCGTTGGGCGCAATTTTCTCATACAAAAAATGCCTTACCCAGAAAATTATTACACACAGTTTAATGTCTCAAGTGTTTGAGCTACAATGACTTTTACCATGGTAAGATGTTTAAAAGCCTCTTAAGTGATTCACTGTATAAGCAACTGAAAGTTTCTAAATGGAATTAATGGCCGCCCTTGGCCTTTGTAAGGAGGAACCACTCATTTTTAGTTACTCTCAAGGATTGTTTCCCTCAGTCTCTAAGGGGAGGATGAATTTTCTCACTGTTGGGCAGGCGGTGCAGTCATAGCCATAGCACAAGAGATTTCTTTTTGTTGTTCTTGTTCTTGTTGTTGAATTCCTTTTACAATCCCTTTTAGGTGCTCTGCAAAACACTGTACTTGTCAATACACATGCTTACATGTGAGTCATAATCATTATTTGTCAGTGTATGAGCGTTTTTTTTTTTCTAAGCGATTGTGTTTATGAATATGTGGGTGCCTGTGTGCATGTGTGTGTGTGTGTGTGTGTGTGTGTGTGTGTGTGTGTGTGTGTGTGTGTCAGTGAACACGTATGGAGTAGGCTTTTGCTTTGAAGTCTGACATGCTTCAACATAAATCTAAATCCTTTCCAGTACGTTCTTTTACTCCCCTGTCAGGTTTGAAGAAAGCAAGCCAAAAATTATCCTTTGAAGGTGTCAAGCTTAAAATTTAAATTCTCTTCTTTGTTTATATGGAGATATGTAGGCTAGTGTTTTATTAGAACCTGTGTGTCTTCCAGTGCAGCCATTATACAGTATAGTTTTGTGGATGCATTTACTGTAAGTAGCAATGCACCCATTATTTATTTAGTTATTGTTTAATTATTATTTTTGCTTGATTTTTTTGTTACGTGATCATTGCTGTGGTGTTTTTACACTTCACTTTCCAGAGGATACCTGTCAGTGGATCAGTGTGGGCGGTACTGTGATATCCGTTTACTTGGATTTTCTATTGATGAAGCTTCAGTTTCTGTAGGTGGTGCTCTCCTCTTTGACTGTTCAGTCCTCGTGTCTTTTGCTGTTCATCTTAACTACTTTCTTTCCTTCTTTTTCATTCCAAGGAAAGCATCATTTCTTTGTGCCAGAGGATTTTTCTGGACATCGGCAGCTGAAAACAACAAATGTAAAAGCTCTCGTAGGCTGGGTATAGGTTGTGTTTTATCGCTTGGTGTTAGAGAATAGTAATAGAGGCTGTTTAAATGCAGAGAATACTATTACACCTTCCTTTTTTAATTTTTTTTGCAATAGAGGATGTGTGGTGGCCAGTGGTTAAAGACCCATTCCTTTGTCTTAAACTCCAGTTGATGTGACTAGCAAATTATCATATCAAGCTAATAAATCAAATAAAAACAGTTTTATAAGCCAGCTTGATAGTACAACAAAATCACTGTCTTGTTAAATGTGGGTGTGTCATTTAGTTAACAGCCACAATTTGAACAACTGCAGTTTGATGGCCAAGGAAGGAAAACTTTGAAATTAAATTGCAAACCATGATTGTAATCTGCCTCTTCTAACGAGTTCATGAATTATAAAAGAAGCAATGTCAACATTAGTTCACACTTTTCACAACACTTGGAGGTAATGAAAACAATGGAAAACTACGTGCCGTGATATCGCCTCTGGGCAAATGAAGACTAACACAAAAAATCCAAACCTTTCAGTGCAACATTGAGGCAATATAGAGAAAATGATGATATCTCATTTTTTCCTTTTCCTCACATGCAAATAATTTATCGTGTGGATTTCCCAGAGAAGATCATTTTAGCTGATGTGGGCCATCTAATATCCTGAACTCCAAAACATTTGCTGTTGTGCGGGGAACAGTTTGGATGCGATGACAAATATGCTGTGTCAAAACGCACAGGGAGCAGCTATATTGTGCCTCACCCCAACTCAATCTCTTAATATTAAACCTGTCAGGCTTAATTGGTTTCCAACCAGATTAAAACATAAAACTGCAGGGAAGACACTGTTCCCAGCTCACCACCATCTGTGCTCTGCGATGTGACACTGCAGCAAGACTTAATGAATTATTAGGTCATTAAACTCAGTGCATATACAGTTGAACCCCAATCAGCCACCTTTGACTCTCGGTGTCTTCCCCTGGCTCACCCCCATCCTGCACCCTACTTCACCTGTGACACCCACTGGCACCCTGCCGGAGCTCGCCTTTATAGACTCAAAGAAACAAAACGGCTGCCCGGTGACTGCAGTGTTCCTTTGGAGCTATCAGCCACAGGACAGCTGTGTTTCCCATTGCCAGCCCAGGCCTGGCAAAAGCCTCACAGCGCCGCTTGAAACACACGCTCCCCAGCGTCGCCGTCCAATTATAGAGACACAGCTCCCCTGAACTCCTGCATTTGTGCCGATGGTCCAGGCATGAGGCTGTCTAAATCTCTGCTAACGAAGTTGGAACGAGGTTATGTTTTCGCTCCTGTCTGCCTGTTTGTCTGTTTGTTAGCAAGATGTAAACAAAGTTATAAACACATTTGGCTTAAATTTTGTGGACAGATAGCCCTTGGCCCACACATCGGTTAATTACATTTAGACGGTGATCTGGATCTGGGACTTCCGCCATTCGATGATTATCGTTTTGCAGCCGTAACTGTTATGCTGTGTTCATGTGTGGGTGGGAAGGTCCAACACCCAGGACGTCCAAACTGGCTGGTAAACACAGTTGTATTCACATGCGAAATCAAATCCAGAGGACAAACAATAAACAAACATAAATTGCTAAAGAGGCAGCTGGTCTGCAAAATGGGGAACTTTTGCACTGCATACCTGTAGTCAGAAATAATCTTTTAGGTTGAGTTAAACCACAAAAGTTGGAGTCAAATAGTTTTTCTGGCGAAGTAGAAAAAAATCAGGGTCTACCATGCGCCATATGGGAAGGCATCGTCCTTACTACAGCAACCTGGGTTCAAATCCGGCCTGACCCTTCCTGTCTCTCTCTACTGTCGCTGTCAAATAAAGCAGAAATGCTAATAAAATAATATTTTTAAAAAAAAAAGGAATCTAATACTATGGAGCCTAGTGATGTTATTATCGGAGAAAATGCATTATTTTTATATTAACAAATAACCACTGTATCTAGTACCCCTTTTCCTCCAAGCTAGTTAATCTCAAACTGCTTCTTTGCGTTTTGACGGACAGAGAGCCAGCTCTTAGCTCGGAAAAACTGGTTTCACAGTGACACCAACTCTTCGCTGCTCTAAAAGAAAGAACAAACAAAGAACTGCTTGCATCTGGGGGTGGGATCATTATTAGAGGGGGTGGGATTATGGATGAGAACAGTGTTTCTAACAGCTGAGTCACATCAAAACAGCTGTGGAGCATCCGGCTATGATAAAGTAAAGTATTAACCTCTGACACTTTTTACAGTGATTTTCAGTGATTTGTTCTTCCCCGTTCTGCCTTCAGGAGAGAAGCCTCCAACAATCTGCTGCTGAGATTGTTTTCCCGTCACATCCTGCTCGCTGTGGAGGAGTATACAGTGAGATAATGATGTGGCTCTCTTGCCAGCTCCAGCCTGTGGAAAAGCAAACTGACTCTGGAAAGGTTTGCTAGTTAACTTTGAACCGGCACCAACACCGGCCCCAAGCCAGCACTGAGTTCTTGTTGGTGGAAAAGGGGGTATAGGTAAACTGGGTAAGGATGTCATGGTCATGCTCCTTTTTTTCCACATTGACAGGAGTTCTGTGGCACCAACCATTCAGATTTAACTCAACCAACTTTGCATCTGAGAAATGCCCATACACTGGAGCTAAAACACCATTCAGTGAAAATATGTCAAGAATGCAAATTTGAATTGGCCAAGGAATGCAAACAGCAGCATCTTAGATTGTCTTGGGTGTACAGTGCTTAAGTTCATTCAAGTGATAACACTTGAATGCTAATCAATGTTGGGGCGACCGCCAGCAGTATGTGCTTTGTTGAGTCCGGCCGTCTTGTCAAGCTTCTTCAGTGTCGGGTCAGTGGTGTTGTTTTGTTTAAAAGTGCGATTACAACCCCCTTTCGCCATCTTTGGTGGTAGTTTTGCTGTATTCAGGTCAGTTCCTGGCACATGATGAAATCATATATAATCTTCAAGTGTTTATGGGACCACCAACATTTAAGTGACATGACCATGGTAAACAATAAAAAAAAAAGTACTGGGAACATGGAACTGTTGCTGTTTTGGCTGCTGTTTTACAGAATTCAGCATGAGATGTTTCTTTGTTAAAGGCTGTTGCCCTTAAAGTATCTATCCATTTTCCACATAAAATATTTAATAACTTCATGTTTTATGTGAAAGTCTTGATGATAAAGAATGTTAGTATTCCTGATGCCCTTTTCCTACATTACCCTGCTGATCCTTGATCACAGAGAACATGTTTCGCTTCAGTGGAAGAGGATTGTACATTTCACAAAAGATTGCCAAGTCACAAACACCAACACCAACAACGATCGTCCGCCGCACACAGAACAGGAGCTGTCTGTAATTGGGCACGTTCAGTGTCGCGGAGAGAAAGACTGCTCCACAAGCTGCGCAATCAAAAATAAGTCTTCTGTTTTCTTTTGAGATTTGATGACTGACAGCGCAGATGCAAGTCCAAGTAAACATCGACAGAAACAGGTGGAAACGCCAAAAATGACCATGTGCTTGTTCTATTTTCTGATGGGAAAACATTTTTTCCCCGCTTTTTCCACTTATCCTCCAGTTTGGCATGCCTTGTGTTGAGACGATATTGGCACCACAAAGGAGCAGATGCCTCTGATTAGCTGCCATTACTCCTCTGTGGCGTCACACAAACATATTCCTGCTCCCTCCCATGGGTGAGTGTGGATCCAACGTTATCCTCTGCCAGTGATGTGCATGAATGTGTGGACATGCATGTGTGTGAGAGAGTGATAAAGAGACAGATTAAAGATGAAATGGGACAAGAAGATTGAGGATGCATGACGGAGGGGGAGAAAGAAAGTAGTGAGAGAGAGAGATAGCGGGTGGTGAGGCGTCCAGCTGAGGCACTCTCCCTCTCTCCAGTGGGACAGCGCATCCGGGTTGGATGACACCATCAGTCGAGCCAGGCGCACAGGCGAGACCGGTCCAGAGGATTAAAGCAGGATAGCTGGCTGCGATGCTAGCTCTGCTCTGCGGTCAGTGGAGTGGTGCTGCACGCAGAGCTGGATTGTTGTCATGCCCGGTACTTGAGCTTCTCTCTCTGGCTGCACAAACCGCATCTCTTCCATGGCTTGGACGAAGAATCAGCACATACTCATTTTACTAGTGGGACCCCGGTGCCAGGGAGGGGTGAAATGGAGGCGGCTGTGAGATGAAGCTATCCTGAAATGAAAATACCTGCCTGAGACAGAGGCACACTGCAAAAAACCTTTATATTAACAAGAGTTAAAGGGATGGTCAACCCAGTACAAAAAAAATGGGGATTTTCTTCATCATTCACCAACATTTTAGTGTTTCTAAAAGTCAGTAACCGTAATAAAAGTCTTAATGGAGTTTTATCTGTCATCTTTTCCATGCAGTTATGAAAGGATGAGAGAACACACTTCAAGGTGCATTCTGCAAAATTGCCAAGGGTTGATTGACATGAAGACCCTGTAGACTCAACTGACTAATGTGGAATAAGCACATCATCGTTATCAGGCCAACTCACTGATATTATTCCCCTTTTTCCCCACTCATTCGACATTTTTGTCACCTGAGTCCTCACTCCCATCGACCATCTATAGTTTTTCCTTTGTGCACCTTTCACTGGAAATTTGGAAATGACTTTTACTGTGAAAGGTTCCACAATCTGTGACTGATCATTTGCTCTCTGTACTGGATCTGATTTAAAATGCAGAGAGGTACAATTCTCAAAACAAAATTAAGTAAAAGTACAAGTGCACAAAAAACTAGTCAGTGACCTGAGTAAATGTAATTAGTTACTCCCACCTCTGTTGTAAGGTAACAGTATTGTTTTCTGGAAAAACCAACCTGCTGTCGAGCCAAGTGGAAACCTCCCTGCTAGTTAAAACTGAAATAGCTTTTATTCTTTCTGGCACTGCAACTAAAGTTAGGTAATGTTTCCCAAGCCAACACTGAAACCTCACCTCCTCTGATGCAGTGTTAGCTTGATAAAATAATCATTGTAAAATTGTATATTTATATCCAGGAACAGCACAAAACTGGTGTGTCTTGCTAAAAAGTTAACAGTTACTGCTGGTGCATGATAACAGGTTGAGGAGGGAATTAAACAGGAGGAATAAAAACAGAGGTCACGTCCTGATAGGATCGCTCCACGCTCGTGTGTGAAAATAGCTTTTAATCCCCTCAAAACTGCTGGTTTGATTCAGGAGAAATTTGCTGGTAGGCCTCTTTCAGCATAGAAAAGACCAATTCCATGACTTCTAATGACTTTTTCTACACCCAATGACAATAAAAAAACAACTTTTTAATTAAATATTACATATTTTAGTTTAGCGTTCCTTTAAAAATCCTTTAAAATGAAATAATCTGCCAGTGGGTTGAGATAATCCCAGTTGTTTCCAGTAGCCTACAGTCTTATTTCTTTCAGGAAATTATCTAGGAACAAGTATAAATATGTTGAAACAAAGAATAAGGAGTAAGGCAGATCAGCCCACTAGTGTAAAAAAAATAACCCTTGATATCAGAAAAATCTGAAAACATTTGAAAAAAAGTGTTATTATCTCCCTGCTGGTGAATTTTTCACTTGTTTTGAGAAAAAACAAAAATTTTGCACTCAATATGAGACTAAATGACTTAATTTTTTCCTCAAAGCTCCCGATAAATCCGTCAACTCCATTTTATCGCTGAAGAGTTTTCCATCCCAATACGAAGTTTGCTGCGCTGGTCTCATTAGTGCTGCTTAGGGGAGAAAATCACATTTTTATGTGTCATGAATGCCTCCTTATAGCCTCAATATTTCCAGCTGTCAGAATCCAGATTCCTTCATTGTAATGCAGACACGGACACTTTTTCTCTCTGTCCCAGCACATTAACTTTTTTTTTTTTCTTTTTCTCTTCTGCTATCTGTTTCATTAGTGGAGAGTAACAGAAAAAATGGGAGAGAGAGAGAGAGAAAAATAGGTTGATGACAAGCGATCACGGTCATGAGCTGCGTTTACACCCGTGGCATAGTAAGTACAGAGCATGCACCACAGCCAGCTGAATCACCAGCACCCTCCAAACAAAGTGCAGCGGGTGTATGGAGACCTTTGGCGGGATTAGTCACCATTTCTTCATTAGCCGTGTTTGTTTGTGTGCTCTTTCTCCTCACTGTTGATGATCTTGAGGGGCATTCAAGTCTGAGAAAATTAAGGCCATCAACGCGCGTTCCATGCAGAGGGGCTGATTGCAGAATTCCCACATCAGGGAGCAAAGTCCATTATCATTAGTTATCCACAGATATGTGCCGCTGAGAGTCGAAGATGATAGAACGGGGGGATGGAGGAGGCGGAAATGGGAAGCAGGCAGAGAAAGAGAGAGAGAGAGAGAGAAAGAAAAAAAAACGGGTGAGAACGAAGATGTGCCGGGGAAGATAGAAAAGAAAGAAAAAGTGAACTCAATAGCGCTGGACAGATTGAAAAGAGCGTGCGCGCGTGTACACACACACACACACACGCAGGAGTGGGAGAGGAGGAGAGGTGAGGGGGGAAAGTGAGAATGAGGGAGGGCTATTGATTCTCCGCCCTGTACCTGCCACACTAAAAGCAAAGCACCAGACAAAATCAAATGTCATCATTTGGGAAGAGAGTGGCAGGTTCCCTGAGTCATCTTGCAGAAGGGCCTCTCCGGCTGTCATCCGCCATTCACTAAAACATTCATCACCAATGTTCAGAGTGAGTTTCATTTGGAGCAAACATGTGTAGAAGAATCAATACAGGACATGAATGTGCACGCATAAATCATTGTTGAACATACACAGAGAAAAAGCTTTGGCAATGCCTGTTCAGGTGTACAGGTGATGAAAAAAGGAAGTTTTTTTTTTTTTTTTGCGGTGGCATGTCAGTCAAAACCAAGGTCATCGCAAATCGAGTCCAAGTCAAGACAAAGACTAAAAGGTGGCTGGGTTCACATCAAGAGCAAAACCAGAACAATCCAAACTCAATTCAAGAGCAGGAAACTGAAGATAAATTGCTAATTTAACTCGAGTTAAGCTTTAAAATACAAAACAAGGGTATCAAAACATTTTAGTTTGGCTTTAAGAGATGAATAATGAAACCAAACACCTATGCAACAACAACAACAACAAAAATATCATTCAATCATTTCAGCATCAATGTAACTCTAAACCTTTTAACCTTTAATCTACATTACTCACTTCCAGCTTGCATAAGCCACCTATTTTCTTGATTCAGATAGTTTACCAGTGAATATACGATGGAACATAATATAGACAAACTGTACAGTGATGTATAGATCATATACAGACATGGAGTTTCAAAACCCTAGGAACAACTTAAGTAAATATTAAAACATCAGGACATGTATGGATGTGTTTGTATGATAAAGAGAGTGAGAGAACGTGTGTGTGTGTGTGTTGTTTTTAATTGGATTAATTAATTAAAGTATGGAGTGACCGTGTGTAAGACCTAACACGAATTTTGCATCTGATGGTCTCATCTGGTCTCAGGGATAAATTTTACAGCCTCAGTGTTCAAGACAAGAGACAAGACTGAGTAAAAATGCAATTAATTAACCGTTATTAACCATTAATATGCAATCTCAAAACCAAGTACAACTGAGTGCTACAGTTTTATGAGCAGAAAATCATTGAAATGGGTAAAAAATGAGATCATTGATGAGTGTAAAGAAGAAGACAGGAGGGTGTGGAGGTCTTTGAGTGGATTGAGTTGTTGCTGAACAGTGTTTGACCTGTCAGATCAAAGCAAATCTCTGTCAGTCAATCACCTGTTTAAGCCAGGAAAGACGTCCCGATGATCATTCATTCAACTAAAAACACCCGTACACCCGTGTGTCCGCAGCGCACTCACACCCACAGGCGGGTTCAAGGCCAACATGTCAACCCATGCATGTTGGCAGTGGTAGTTTGGCTGCGTTATTATGGACGCTGGCGCAGTGGGCAGAATGTTAGCATGTCACATTTTGTTTTTTCAAACTTAAGATTGAGATTAGATAAAAAGACCCTAAAATATGAAACGTGAAAATATGTCTGTTTTACTTGTCATTGTGTGTCATTTTTTACAGTGTTCGGCTTGCTTGTCAGTGGTAAACTCTCCCAAAAACACAATGTATGCCCTGGATATTCCCACCTGTGATCAGAGCAGACACGCCCACAATGGGAATATAAAAGAAAAGAAAAGAAAAGAAAAAAAAAAACAAGCAAACTAGAAGGTGAAAAATGTGTACACTGCTATTTGCAAGCAAGTATTTCACCTCTGGATTCAAATACCATTACAGATGCAACCAGTGGCTTATTAAGTATTAACTTAGTCAACTAGTCTATCTTCTTTTCTGCCATGATGATACCAAACATACATCATCACAAAACTTTTTGTATGTCCAATTATCATTTTAAGATCTGTTTTTTTTTTTTTTTTTTTTTTTTTTTTAGAAATATAACATAATACTACTATCCATTCATCATGATTTGACTAACCAAATTTAGTGGCCTCTCCCATGCTAATATTTTAAGCACGAGAATGAAAGTACATGAATCCTGAGAGCCTTGGCTATCTGTAGGTATCTATCAAATAGCTGCTCGGCCTTCAGGAGTTAAATATTGCTCCAATAAATTTAAACATTTCTATGAAGAGGGAACGTCCCTTAGTTGGATTTGTTTTCGTTGGACTGCACCACACGGCAGCTCTGGGCCAGTTTTTTTTTTTTTTTTTTTTTTTTTTTAAAGTAGTTAATAACCCAAATCGCAGGAAGACACAATGAACAATATGAAGTCAGTGGAAAGCGATGGAAGGTTTTTCCATCAGGGGTGCGCTCTGGATCAATACAACTTTGATATATTTGTCATTCATCGTGGCTTTTGTTCCGTGATATTCGCTTCTCTCCACAAGTTCGACCCTTTGCAAAGTTTCTTTTCTTCCTCGACCAGCATTTTCAAGGACCTCCCCATTACAGCACTGAAAAGAAAATGATCTCTCTTAGCAGACAGAGCCGATGCAGAATGTCTCCTTCTAATCTCTGCGGGGATAAATTTGTTTTCATAAAGATTCTTGACCCCTTCGGCCCTCGGATGTTTAAGGCAGCCGAGTTTTTATTTCCAGCTGAATGGCCTTTCTCTGTCAACGTCACGCTGGGATAGGAAGATAAGGAGGGAGGTTGAGGGTAAGACGAATCAAACATCCCCCCTGTCTGCTTCACTTGATTTCAATTTGGTATCCATTGGAAACAGGGATTCTTCAGCGGGCTGTGATAATGGCGAGTGCGCTTTACGGATATCTTTGACAGAGGTGTGCGCCTCATTCTTCATCAACGCCGACTTGCTCTCAGTGGCATGGAGTAGGTGATATCAAAGAGACAGAAAGGGGGAGTTTCAAGGTTTTCTCTCAAGCCACGGCTAAAAAAAAAAAAAAAAAAAAAAAAAAAAAAAAGGCCTTTATCGTATCTGCGTTGCTTTAGAAAGAATGAGAAAAACTCACCCCTGCGATGACCTTCACTGGTGAGTGCTGCAGCGTTAACGCCATTCACCGGGTGAAGATGTGAAGAAATTAACATGGCATTTTTTGCTCCCTAGATGTCATTTTTCGATGGCGATTATTATGTTTTTTGTTTGTTTATTTGACATAGCACATTAATGAACATCAGGATAAGATACAAGATGCTGGAGTCCATTCATAGACCCACGGCAGGTGTAAAAAAAAAAAAAAAAAACACAAGCAATATCAGTGACAATATGCAAGATGGTCCTCATTAAACTATTAAATGAAACATTTGACACTGCATATTGGCAAATGAACAACAAGATGAAGAAATCACAAAATACTGAATGCACATCACACACTTCTTTCCTATTTCTGGAAACTGGTGGCAACAAAAGAAGACGGAGACCTTTTCCCCTCTGTGTCCCCCAGCCAGTTTATTTTCCTCTTTCTTATGATTATTCTTTTTTTTTTGTTTGTTTAATTTTTTTTTTACTGTTAATATTGGTTGACAGTGATTTGTGTGGGGTCAATATATTCTGCTGCTGGCTGTGTGGTGTCATATTTTTCTGCTGATTCAGGCTGCGTACTCGTCTATTTTCATTTAAAAAAAAAACAAAAAAAAACAAAAAAAAAAACGCACCAGTTTTATCAGCCGAGGAATAGCTTTCCCATGCGTCACCTGTGGTGGCCCATGGGAGACAAAAATCATTCGCATTTTGGATATATGACAATCTGAACAGAGCGAAATGCCAAAAGGATGTTCATGGGCATTTTATGAACTTTTTAAGGTCATTTTTGCTCTGAACACATTCATTTACGACACCGGCTTGAGGGATTTTTTCTTTCCCGTCTTCGGTTTTACCTTTTTCTTCTCTTGACTGCCACTAAAATGTAATCATGATGTTTAATCCATCAGCTCCATCTTTCATGAAACATTCAAGCCCCATTTTGGAAGGAGTGGGTTGGTTAAACATTTACAATCCCATACTGTGCAGTAAATGTTTTAGCTGCAGAAAAATGGAAGCATAACCCCAACAATATTATCACCCATGCTTAAAACTTTAAATAAATGATGCTCCCATTAAAACAAAACTTTTAGCGGCCTTCTTGGTGGGTGAAGGCCCTGATTATGTAGCAGATGGCTTCAAGCAAGAAAGGTTGTTTTTCAAAGATGCTTTGTGCACAATGCTTCACTGTCCGTTGTGATAACTTTGAAAACTACCCAAAACCTCATATTATATATTTCTACTGACTTATATGAATGTAATATGCAGCCACACATGTTTTACCTAATCACTGAAAAGGAATACAATGGAGTTTTCCATGATGATACACACTTCATCGCAGTCTTCATTTCTGTTGTGATAACTCTGAAGTTAGTTTTCAGTTTCTCATTTCATTTTTAGTTTCGTTTTTTCATTTTTTTCTCCCTATAAATGAGTATTTTTGTGATACCAAGTGAACACTCAAAGTTTGCTTCCCATGTAAACTTTACCAGCTGATACTTAAAGGAAATATGAGTAGGATTTGTCACTTGTGGTTTGTAAACACAACATTCAAAGTTGGCCCTTTTTGTTTCCTAGGATGGCGAAGGATGGAAACGACTGCCCAAAATGTATAAACACCCAGTTACTGTCCTAGGAAAAAAAAAAAAAACTGCCGGCACCTACCTGTTCAACAGAAAACAGCCCTGCGTTCCAACACCCATACTACCATACTATTTAGTAGGGAAAAAAAGAATTAGAATGTCCCAATACATAGTATGTCAGATGCAGTATGCCAAGAGTACCATGATGTTCTACTACATCCGGTCAGATTTCTCAGTATGGATTTCAGCATGCTGCTCTGGCCATTCTGACCCACAATCCTTTGCGCAGCGGAAGTTACGTCGCAATGACTGAGTAGCTTGTACAGGCCACGCCCACATACGGACGACAACAAAACACACATATCGCACAAAACTTGCTGAGTGACAGCAGAAGAGACAGGAAGACAGAAGATAAGAAATATGACAGACGACAGCGTAGTATGAAACAGCAGTGGCATTTTGACAACAACATTCAAATGTGGCGCTACGGACGGCGGCGGAAGTGAGCAAGAGGGTCGAAGTTCAGGGAAGATGTATGTAGTGTGTCCTAATAGTATGCATATGCATGCATACTACATTACATACTTTGTTAGGGCAGCTGCAGTACATACTAAGAGTAAAAAGTAGAAGTGTGCGATTTGGAACGCAGGGCAGGCCTACACCATGTTGTTTTAGTGATCTGGCACTGCTCTGCGCTGTGATTGGCTGGGAGCTTCACATCCATCACCTAAAGGCCGACACCCAGAAGAGTCCTGAGCTCAGCAGAACAAGAAAATCCAGGCAGAGGGCAGCGTCTCTGCAGACACACACACCAACACACACTTTGAGTGGCTGAGACGTGATGACTGAGATGGATTATTTGTGTATGAGTCAATATTATTTTTCAGGAAAATCCTCCTAATTCTGCCTTTAAAGTCTTCCTCTAAAGTCTTGTTTCTGCTCTGATTTTCGACTGTGTTTTCAAGGTTGTCGTCGCGGATGTATAGAGTTATACGGTAACACTGGCCTCCCTGACCACAGGCTAATGTGCTTTGGTGAATGCTGCCAGTGCCTGCGGGTCAAGTTCCACTTCCTGTGACCTGACCTGTGTTTTCAATGCTAATTTCCATTTTAGAGCAACCGGCCACCAAAAGGTCACGATCCTTTCCAGGAGGCTGAGGTCACAGATCCTGATGTAATATTCATGGAGGATCTGCGGCGCCAACTGTGACACCTTGATCATAAAGTAATGTAATCACACAGGACTGCAGCAGTTTCACTGTTTCTTTATTACTTTGGCTCAGTTTTCACCACAAAATGGGCAAAAGTTTAATGCCAACATTTGTACCCCGTAATATCCAGCTGTAAATCCCATAAAGCGTGTAAAATGAACTCCACCAAATGAGGTAGGAAGTTATATTCTCAAATTATGCTGTTAAAGAATCATTTTAATCAAACCGGCATGCATAACTTATACCTTATGTTTAGATGGATGGTGACCGAGGTGGTTCCCTTTCCGTATTTCACCAGCAACTGTGTTTTTTTTTTTTTTTTTTTTTTAAACTGATATTGCACCAGCAACATCTCGAAGCCAGCCAATCACACCCAAAATCTCATGTTTTATATTTTTTACTTACTTTTATGAGTGTAATATGCAGTCACAACTGTTTTACATAATCACCATGATGATACACACATCGTCACACTCTTCATTTTGGCTCTACATGCGTGGGTTTTCCTGATTGATTGCTGCAGATGTGAGGCTCGCGTGTGATTGGTGGGATAATCATACACCCCTTTCTGAGATTAACGGTCCTTAACATTGAAATATCTCTTTAAAAGAAGTGAGTAATGGCAAAATGTCTTTGTTAGGCTTTCCTCATCTGTCTGCCGTCATGAGGACTTCATACATACACACACACACACACACTCATTAAACAGGTGCTATAGGTGTGAAAAACTGCACTTGGTTTCCATTGAACTGTGCAGTGAAAACTGGTCAAAGCAATCCTAAATTACTGTAATAAGACTAGTCAGTGTGTGGGCTTCAGAGTGTGTGTTTTTGTGTGTGTACACGCTGTACATGTGGATGAGAGGGCATTGGGCTGCCATTTTAACAGCTCAGTCCCTCCCTCTCTCTCTCTCTCTCTCTCTCTCTCTCCACAGATGTGAGTTGTCAGTCAGCGGTGCGGAGGGCGAGCGGGATCAAGAGGCCGGAGCCGGCGGTGACAGCTTTGACGGACACATGTCAGGTTTGTCCGTGTCGAAACGAGGCTGGAGAGGCCCGACCTCCCGCACGTGCCCAGAGCTGTAGGGACAATGTTTGTTATGCGCACACACACACACACACACACACACACCTATACACACATATACACACACAGTTAGACCACTAAATCCTCCCAGCCTCTGCCGTCGACCCTCCCACACACAAACTGTGAGAGTGGACTGTGTGTGTGTGTGTGTGTGTGTGTGTTTTGGGGGTGGGCAGCTCCAGGCTGGACACTGAAGTTGGACTGACTTAGCCAAAGATCACGCAGTGCACTCCCTCCAGGGGCGGCGTAGCAGGGTGGGGGGTGAGAGGGGTTTCGGGGGGGGGACTCTGGCCAGCCATTGATAAGGACGCCCGCTGACAACAAAACCATGTGCCACTTGTAGATAAAATAAACAGACAAAGAGTTAGAAGGCCAGAAAACACTGATTTTGTAACCGGGGCGACTCTGTCTCAGCGAAATCAAGGTTACAGCGAGCGAGAGCAGACACATTTCCAGACACTGTAACAGGATTAGTTTCGCTACAGAGTCTAATGCAGCTCTGTGTGTGTGTGTGTGTGTGTGTGTGTGTGTGTGTGTGTGTGTGAGGGTGAGAGAAATAGCACATTTGTATATTGTTGTGTGTGTGTATGTGTGTGTGTGATTCCACTCCAACACCATAAATGCCTCTGTCAGCCCCCTCCCTTCAAAAAAGGCTTTATTTGATTATTTAAGGATTTATTTCAGACATTTCTTTATTTGACTCTGCAGTGTGCCTTTACAACTCATTTTCATAAATTTCCACAAAGTGTGGTGCATTTTCTAAAAAAAAAAAAAAAAAAAAAAAAATCATTATTTGACCAAAAGCCACATTACTTATTCAGTGCTTTGAGAGTGTGTTGAATCGCCTGTTACCTCTGGCTCAGCTGGATTAGATCCTGACCGCTAGGAAAGAGCTAAACACATCGGCAGCACTTGAGCAGATTAGAGTATTCTGAGAATTCATCATCGCATACCTGAAGGAAAATTAGACTCATGATGGCATTTGAGCAACTTTCCATGTTTGGGATGGAAGTTAACAATTTCACACCGACACCTGTTCAGTGTCTATGTGTGTGTGTATGTGTGTGGCCAGTGATGGACATATTAAGAAAATCCCTGCAGAGTGAGGATGTTTTTGCCATTCCTCACTTCATTAAAGGGCTATTTTAGGGTTAAGGCTTAGGATTACTGTTAGAATTTGGTTGATGTTTAGGTTATAGGGTGAGGATTAAGGCATTAGAGGAGACGGTTAAGGTGACCCAGACAACGGTTTGACCTTGAACAGATGTGAACACAGCAAAACCATGTCTGCTACCTCCAACATGAAATTACACTGCAAGAAAACCGGAGCCCAACAAGTCATTTAGTCTCAGTTTCAGTGTTAAAATCCTGCTTTTCTTAAAACAGGTGGGGAAAAAAAATTGCCAGTTTGCATGAAATAATCCCACTTCTTGTCTCCAATGCACTTTCAGGAATTTTTCTGGGAAGTATAAATATGTTGAAACAAGGCAGAAAGGCAGGAATAAGGCAGATCAGCTGACAGGTGGTGAGACAATGACACTTGAGTCAAGACAATTCTGGAAAGAGGTTTATTTAGCATTGGGAAATAAGTGGAATTATGTCATCCCTCTGGCAGATTTTCTTCATTTGTTTGAGGAAAAACAAGATTTTAACACCGAGGATGAAACTACATGAGAAAAAAAAAAACCTCAAGCAGAGCCCGGCTCTGGGCGGGTGGCCATCTGCCTCCTGCAATATGTGTCTAAAAAATAGATTTGAAGTTAATAAGAAGTGAGAATGATCAAATGAAAAAGCAGTGCATTTTCCCGCCCCCAGGTGTTTGATTGACAGATGGTTGATCCAATCACCTGCTATGTATTTCTGTAAACAGCTGTTGCTGCAGCAATTTCTCCAAAATATTTGAATCTGGCCGCGCCGAGGTTGTGTTTTGAAAATGAAAATGTGATGAGATGAAATGAAATCAGAGAGTGGGCCAGGCGAGGACATTTATCGTACCGATTAAAAAAACCTTTACTTATTTTTTCACTTATTTGGGTGGCTTTCTGCACATCACCATCTATCCCATGCTTTTTGGAGCAGAGTTAGGGTATGAATATGGTCCTCACAAATATGTCTGTGCATGTCCCTTACAGTGTTTTTTGTGTACCCCTGCTTACTTTAATACCTATATCAAGGCCGCATTTACAAATCTCTGTGTTTTCTCGTCACAGCTGGAAGACGCTTTTGGAGGATCCGCGAAGGCTGTGGAGCGCTCCCGTTCTGCAGCGTCACTTCCCTTTTCACACAGAGTTTCATCCCACAGCTCCGCATCCCCGTAATGTTGATGACACCTCCGTGGACCGTGACCGACTGATGGCAATCACACGGCTCCGGCGCCTGTCGTGCCGACCTGATCCACAACGGCGCTCTGAATCATCGATAAGGAGCACAGTTTGGGATTTTAACGGCCGTGGCTGAAACACTGACTTCACCCGTGGGAGATGAGGCGTAGATGTTGTTGGGATTCATCAGGCCTGATCCAAATGACTCTCTGAGACGTGTCCAATGAAAAAAAAGACCGCGGAGGAAAATGCCTTCTCCGACACTTGTCTGAAAAACATATTTGAAGTTAATAAGAAGTGATAGCGATCAAATGAAAAAGCTATAAAGTGTATAAAGAACAGGGCTAAGCAGAGGTTTTTTCCTCTCTC
This sequence comes from Myripristis murdjan, assembly GCF_902150065.1. NCBI lineage: Eukaryota > Metazoa > Chordata > Actinopteri > Holocentriformes > Holocentridae > Myripristis > Myripristis murdjan. Next base: position 29,830,643 of record NC_043988.1, read on the forward strand.
CCCAGGTATTTCCCGGCAGGCAGCAGGGCTGATTGAGATTTGACTCCAGTGGCAGGGCTGATACGGCGGTCCCGTCGGAGAGGAGGTGGTTGGAAGCGGGAGACGCCGGCTTGTCCGCTGGGGGCCTTATCTCATCTCCAAGATCTTCCGGTGAAGATAGGACTAACTCTCTCCCACACAAGGGCACTGAGTCACTTTAAGAGTAATCTTTGGCTTTTTCACTTCTGGAGTGCTGCTTCTGCTTGGGAGGAAAAAAAATTGAATTGTCAATGGCATTGTGAGGGGATTTTTTTTTTTTCCCTCTCTCTGTTTGCAATATCTTCCAAAGCAGGACAGACATCATTGCAATGCAGGCTCATGTTGAGCTCACAGCAGTTGGCAGAAAAACACTGTGAAACAAATCTATATCTACGGGTAAAAATGGAGTAAACTGTTTCAAAGCAGCCTGCAGCTTGTGAATAAATCTCTAAACTGCTTCACGGGTTTGATCTATCATTTATATGGTAAGCTGTTTTAGCCTAAAATGCCAGCAACTTTACAAGTTATAACTCAGTTTTAAGATACCGTATCTGCAATGACATTTTACTGGAAGAAATTCTCATTCAAGTTATCTGCAAGGCAATTAGTCATAAAAACGAAGTGCACCTATCCATACTGTTAGGGCCGTATGAGTCCCATGATGCAGAAAACACGGACAGAATCGCAGAATTTAATAATGAAAACAGAATCAACTGTGCAAATTTTGGCCAATTCTATGCAGCATTGTGGAATTTGCCAAAATTAGCAATTATAAAATGTATAAAAATCTGAATTTTCCCTTCCATTATAAACATTTTTTACACAGTGGTTAAGCCGAATGAACCAAAAAAAAAACTATGCTGACAGTCTCTGTTGTGTTTTGGTGTCATTTACATGCATCCTTTGCTGTGTCTGTGTTTCACCGAGGGCGGGTCTCAGCCCTTCTTCCACACACACACACACACACACACACACACACACACACAGCGGCTTTTTGACATGGGCCTACAAAACAGTCGAAGACATATTGCCTGATAGTTTATTTACACAAAACTAACCTCCAGCCAAATTATATTTTTCAGTGTGCTTAGATAGTTCTATAAATGGCGCAATGGTGCGTGCTCTGTGTGTGATGGCTTTGCTGTTGAGGTCTGAGAGGTTGGAGGCGGGGAGGCCAGTGATTTTGGAGGCGTGTGTGATGCATATGACTGTATTCCTATTGGAGGCAGTTAACATGGTGAAAAAACAGGGGGAACAGTAGAGAAAAGGTGGTTGAATTATACTTTTGTAGAGCAGCAGCAGAAGCTGGAGGGCAACAGTGAGTGCTTGCAGTTTATTATGCAGATAGCCTTTGCCGGCAGTGTTTGTGAATGTCAGTGGTGTTGCATTCAAGACAGCAGAGGCAGGCTAAACCGAAAGTAGTAGTGGACTCAGTGGGGCCTCTGGGTGACCAAGTCAGTGACTCGAGTGACTCGAAAACGCAATTTTCTTCAGTGAGTGACTCGTACAAACCCGAGTCAGTAAAGAGCTGAACCTCCCATCTCTAGAGGAAAGAGTGCCACCTACCTAACGTGAAACTTTCAAGGAAAACGATCAGTAGATACACTGTTTGACTGACAGGTGATCTCCAGATCTCTGCTTCAGTGCAGGCGGAGAAAACCATCCACTAAACAAGAACTGAGCCGGTGCAGATTGCATCACAACTTGGCTTTTTAGAAATGAAAATAACACCAAAGTATTTCCACTGCATGTACAGTATATTCTGGGGGAACACAGTTCACATTTCACCTCACTTCCAGCATCATTCCATTATATGTCACGCTAATTTACAAACCCTGTGCGCCAAATTGCAAAACAAGCAGAAAGTAAGTGAGATGCAACACAAGCAGGGCCTACGAGAGAAAGATGGTGGCTGTCTGGCTGTTCTCATGAAAAATATACAGCGCTCATGCTTTCTCCGATTATGACTGCAAGAATGACAGTGAGAGACCCACAAATCCCGCTCATGACAGCTGATCCATACTTTTGTATGAGTTACTGTGTCTCTGGAGATCGGAGGTGGGGTGGGGTGGGTGGGGGGATCGATCAATTTCTGCCCCATGATTGATTTTAATGTTGACCCCCATCAACTTTGCCCTTCACAGAGCAGCCCAAGTGTGAAGGGAGCCTGTTCTTGTTTACTCCTCATGACTTGTTTGAGTGATAAATTACTACCAAGTCTTTGCCATCTATGGAGTTTACACACCATCTGATAAAAACTCATGATTCATGGGAATCATTCAGAAAAGAAAAAATATATATTTATTTTGACAGGGCAGCTCCCTCATGTTTTAGTGCCAAACTGTGATTTAGACTTCATTTAATGTAGTGGATAAAAAAAGCTCCACCTGGACTTAAACTCCTTATCAGCTGCTCTCTGCTTATCTCATGCAGCTCAGCTAAACGCCAGCACGGCCTGAGCCACATGAATCTAATTATAACTCTGCACAGTTCACACGTTCATATACAGCATGTATCTGCTCTGATGTTTATCAGTCACCTCTGCTAAGGCTCTGGAGTCCATGCATTAACATGTACATGTGTGTCAGGACTTTGCTATAAGTACACCTTTATCAAAGTCTATCCTAATTAAAAGTGAAAACCCAGCCCAGAAAAGAGGGATTAGAGGTTTACGTTGCATTTCTGGTGATGGTTCCTCTGCCATGACTAACTAGCTAGTTAATACAGTCTGCAAAAAAAAAAAAAAGTAATGTCACACTGGTGGGAGATAGGGGGAAAAACAGTAAAGTTAGATGTCAGATTTCAGTGTCAACACCCAAAAGTAAAAGAGCAACAGCTTCTTTGTACACTTGGCAGTTTGCAGCGATGTTAAATAAATACACAGGGTACTACGGCCACAGAAAGAAACATTTGGCTCATCCTTGTGTCCAGCAACATAAAAAGAGGACACCACTACCCGAGGATTAGTTTAAAAGCAAAATGCTTGTATTTACAAGAATTGCCATAAATTAACCAAAACTATGCGAGTCTGGAGACCAAACAGAACAAGAGGACGGGCAAATAACACCATGGGCTGTCGCACACAGGGCTTCCCTAAAAACGTAATTAGTGTACACATTGTAGTTTGGGATTTTTCATTTGAAAATTTAACATATTAATTCATGTTGCTACTAAGCTTTACAGTAGGAATAATTTCATAATGTTGTTTCTGGAATTTGGCAGCAATGAGTTAATTATTTTATAGCAGTGGAACTATTAATTTATTCATATGTGCATGTGAAACATTTATGTTACCAGTCAGAGTTGTATCTGAAAGTTTGGTGCACTGTCTTGCTATATTGGATAAATAAAAAAGACTTTGAAACAACTGTGGTCCGTTATTTACCCGTGGCCCAAAGTGCTGAAGAGCATCAAAAAAGAAGGGTTACACTATCGAAAAAGTGTACAACTACAAACAAAACTACTAGAACTGGATTACCAGACCTTCATCCACAAAAGAAATAAGCATAAGGAGCCTGGTGGATGGGGGAGAGAAAGGGATAGAAAAGACGTAACCCAGGGAGAAATCCAGCATCGAAGAGGGAGAGCTCACTTCCAAATTAAACTCCATTGTAGAATGCAGCTGCTCTCTCTGTGCATCACATCTGGTGAATTTACCAACAGAAACACAAAATTACAACAAAATTAAAACAACAAAACAACATCAGAAACTTCATGTCACTCACCAGTTCCTGTTTTTTAGATAGTTTTATAATGTTTCAGGCGTTAATCAGGCAGTTTTAGAAAGCCAGGCATTGACACAAACAAAACATTTGTTGTCGCCTGTTGTAGCCAAGCTGCACAGTGAACTGGAACTTCATAACTGTATTTTTTGTGTATGTGTTGGAACTCCAAGCCCATTTTCCCTTTAACCTGCCTTGTGTAGTTGGATATCAGTTTTCTAAAAATGTTCTGCATAAAACGTCACTGCAGCTGCTCTCAAAGTATCTTAGTATATGGTGCCATTTCATTTGGGTTTGGCCACTCGTCTGCAAGAATAAGAAAAATACACCACCAATTCTTCCTTAGTTTCACATCCTATGCAAACCTGAGCATACCCAGCACACAGCAGAATTGCATTTAAGGAAACAGGGTGAATCTGCAGGGGTTTAATTAGGGCAGCATTCGTCTGTGTTGTTTGTAATGCATGTCGATAAAACAGGTGGATTTTTTTTTTTTACATTAAAATCTTGCTTTGCTGGAAGGCTGAATGCTTTAATGCCTATCTCCCCTTCCAGTGGCTGCCTGTCTGCAGGGAGATTTAAATGTGAATGTTCCTCAGAGAGCGCACGCCCTCACAGGAAGGACGAGGACGGTTTCTTACTGGTGTTGACTTTCCACCCCAGTGACACAAAACAAAGCATGAGCACTCATCCTCTTTCTCAAGCATGGCTGAGCATGCTTTCCATTGTGAGCATATCCATTCATATTGCTCAGCCAAATATTATGGGCATGCAGTGGAAATACTGAACCAAACACAACGCTGGTGGCTCTTTGGATGAGTGCAATATACCGATTACTGAAATATAATGAAATTTGGCTTGAATGTCTTTATTGGAAATCAATGAGGCTGAAGTGCATCAAAGTTATGAATATTCAAACTTTCAGTTTTCATCAGGCGCCTTTGTGCTGTATAAACCTTTTTCTGCTCATGTGACTTTCCAGTTTGGCACTATATATTCTGCAACAGTTTTTTGCAGAATAATTATACGCAAATATTAATTAAGCTGTGAACCGGATATGTCCTCATGAATGAGGGGGTGTTGTAGTTATTCTATGACCATTTCAACTTTGATATAATACCAAGATATCCTGATTGAGCAGTTATAATTATAACAATAATGGTAAAATGGCCGGTATGTGAAACTCAAGCTAACATCTAATCAGTTTCCAAAGACTTGCATGGTTTATCTTCACACTGCTCATCTGATAATTAATCATTATTTTTTTTTAACAGCCATGGCCTGTTACACCTTTTCATTTGCTTACAGTCTCCACATCTGATAAAATATGTGACAAAAGATTGATGCCTCTTGTGTGAGGCTGAGGTTATTAATGTGAAAAGTCGGATGAAGGCTGGGCGAATTCATGAGAGTTAAAACGCAGCATTTGAAATTCACCATCCCACCATTTTAATTAAGTGCAGAGAGCCATCTTATCTCTGTGTTCTAATTAATGGGAATGAACAGAGTCTCTGCACAGAATGAGGCGTGTGTCTGTGTGTCTCTGTGTGTGTGTGTGTGTGTGTACGCACTTGTGTGATAAAATGGACTATCAATCCCTTCAGCCCATTTATCTTCTACTTAACTTTTCCCTAAAACCTTCTGTCTGTTTGTGGGGAACATTCTTCTTATCAGATCCTGTTGAACGGGAATGTATTAAGAGTTTCATTTCCAAATATATCCACTTTGGAAAATTACATTAACATATCCACTTTAATGCATACTATTTACGCCGGCATTACTTAATTATTTGCGATTCATCATCCAATATTTCCAAAATAGGCTGCAAAATCGTTTTAAACTGCCTAATCACATTATTTTGTTATGTAAAACAAAGACAAAAGAGTTCTTTGTGGCCACATTGGTGCATGACAGGTATTTTCATAAGGAGCAGACTATCTAAACGCCCACTGGAAAATAAGAATTTACAGGACAAAAGCACCTCTCATTCACTGCAAATGGAAGCGTGCAATAAATGCGACTTTGATAGAGAACAAGGTCACACATATCAGTCATTAAAAGTCATTTCTGCCAATATTTTTTATTTTTTATTTTTTATTTTTATAAACAGTCACTGTACTCACTGTTAAGGATTCACAATTTATCACATTTTTATCATGAATTTAAAAAGCAGGCAGTTATTTTGTCAACCTCTCAGATGTTGTCTCTCCTTTGTGGTCCAGGATGAGACCATGATGCACAACTGCCTGCTTTTGTAAAATGGACAATTTTTGGAGTATTTCTTTTTTTTTTTATTTTTTATTCACATTTTTATTCAGGGATTTGCAATACCAAAACATTTTACATTTCAGTACTTCAGGTTCAATGTCCTTCAATCCCCCCCCTTTTTTTTTTTTACACCTTATTTTCTTAACACTTTTTCTTTGCAATCACACTTCAGACATAACAGAAATAAAAATAAAACACCCGAAACAAAAACAAAAACAAAATGACAGCAACATTCGTACCCTAGACATTCAACTCTTCTCATCCGTTTAATAAAATATGGTTTCAATGGGGTCATATCCTCGAACCACTTTGCCCAGTATACTACAGTAATACTTTTCTTACTAGCCACCATCATTATTTTGAAAAAGTACTTATCTTTGTGTGCCTCAAATTCCCAATTTACATTCCCTAAGTATAATGTCTCGAATGTGAATGGAATCTGTATGTCACTGATTCTTGAGAATTTGGATAAATCATGTCCCACTAAGAAAAATGCTATTTCTGCTGGAAATTTACAACATTTTAATGAATAAAAACAATCAAGGGCATAATCATGGGGTCCTTTGCACATTTGTAAGGTTCTTTTATAGGTTTATTTTTAATTTTTATTAATTTAATGATTATATGTTGGCCCATGGCCTACAAAACCAGTTGTCCTCAGATAGGAGATAATCATTTCAACTTGATTAAAACAACAAAAAGTAATAATTTCATTGAATAATATCTTTATCACATGAAAGAGTACATCATAATATGTATTAAAAACTACAAACAATGGGTTTTGAACAATATTTACTATTATTTTGTGGTTGTTCAAAATGTGTCCCAGATATTTGTCACCACCGTCAGATATATATTTAAAAAATAATAATAAAAAAACTACAAGGTCAATTCCATTCCTGAGGAGGCCTTTTCAAACCTTCAGCTCTACTGCATGCTTCAAGACCACTCAGGCTCCTGGAAGTTTGCTATTTCTCTTAAATCTCTTCATATTTTCAGACACTGCTACTGTCACAACCATAAATTGTCAACACCGTCACTTCTGTATAAAAAATATTAAATTAGATTATGGAATAAATGTATACTTTTTAAGAAGAGGTCTGATGCAGGTACCAACAGGGCGAAAACAAGCTGGCTAATGTGAACAACTCATGCTTATCATGTGAAAGAGCAGGTTTTTGTCACCACCGTCAGACGTCACCACCGTCAGGTTTTCTGTCTGACGGTGATGACTGAAGTCTGAAGCCATTGACTTGAGTGGTATAAATTTTGGAAATGTATGTTTTAATGAGGCGACTGTCACCACCGTCAGATTAGTGTCACCACCGTCAGAGGCAGTTATATTTGTTTTAAATGAATATACGTACAATATGTTTCTTTGGTGCTGTTGAATTATTAAAGTAATAGTCTCTTTAATACAAAAATATGTTTTTCAAATTAAAAAAAAAAAACATTATGGTGACGGTGTTGACAAAAACAAAGTAGCCTAATAACTGGAAAAACCTATTTTATGAAAAAAATACAAAATGAGGAGGTTGCACCGGTACATTGCTGAACAGCCAAGACCTAGGCCTATAATGATATACCTTCAGATTTTGTAATTTAACGCACTTTTTTTTTTCAAAATTAAAACCTGTTTTATCCAAATTCCCAAGAATCAGTGATGTGTAAGATCTCCTTCATACATTTATGAACCTCACGCCAAAAAGAGGAAATGGGAGGGTGACCCCAAAGTATATAATGGTGATTTGCATAATCTGAACCACATTGTCAATTGACAATTTTTGGAGTTAAAGGCCCCATGGCATGAAAAATGTAATTTTTGTTGTTTTTGCATGATAGGGAAGGTCTTAGTCTTTGCAAAAACACGTTACCTTTTACCAGAAATTGTTGTTTTGATTAGCATTACTCTCTACTGTGACATTTGCTTGTTAACGCTGATTCTCTCTTCTGATTGGCTAAATGAACCGTGCTGCCAGAGCTCCGGGAGAAAGGCAAGAGAGAGGAGCAGTGAAACTATATTTAGCAGACCACAGGTACTCAAAACCACAAATACATCTTGCTAGGGATATCAACAGTTAAAATAAAACCCTGTAAAAGTGTACAGCATGGGGCCTTTAAACACATCTAAAACTGAAGAACTGCTAATCGACAGTGTTGTCAGACAGAGTTGCATAAATAGTGAGAAGGTTGAAACTGTCCACTCCCACAAATATTTGGATTTGGTGTTTGACAATGAGCTGAAGCAGGATGTCGCTCCCTGAGGTGATCATGAAACGTGGCCTGCAGAGAGTGCATCTCCTTCAGAGGCTGAGCTCTTTTCTTTTCCCCTGTAAGTACAGTGATCTTGAGTCCTTTTCATCAATCTTTTATTGAGAGCATTTGGACATTTTCTTTTACCTGCTGGTTCTACAACTTGTCACTGAAGGACAGGAAATAGCGTGAACAATACTGTGGAAATCTGCTCTGAGATCACTGAGACTAAACAATAGAGACTTGGGTTCATATTGTGACCAACAAATATTTAGGAAAACAAAGTATTTTTCATCTTTCAGAGCATACCCTGGCATGTGAGTTTTCACTGTTGCCATCAGGGTGATGGTGTGCTCTGTCCCTGCTTGTAAAATAGGGCCTATTCCACATCCTTTATCCCCTTTGCAGCTTTTTCATGTATGTGCACTCTATTTTTACTGCTATTCACAACAGAGGTCACACATAGCTGCGTCCCATAACGTTTCTATGTGCATGGTACATGTTTTGTTTGTGTTGCTGCGAGCTGCCATATTTTATTGCCCTTTAAAGGATTCATAAGGTTGTGTGAAGCTGAATGTCTCATAATCTCTGCCGGCCAGTAGCCTGGAGGGGATCCTGTGTCTCCATGTGCCTAATTTTGACAGTTACGACTTTATGATGAAGAACCTCTCATGGTTGTGGCGATTCAAAACCTGTGAAAACCGTTTGTTTTCAGTACTTCCACCCTCTCTCTCTCACCACATGCCACCTGCCGATGGTGCTAGAGGGAAGGTCACCGAGTCCCCCAAATTGCCAGGTTACATCCTCTAGGCAACATGAATACAAAAATGTGACATGCACTATATTGCAAGTTTCCGCATTTTCGAACTTTTGTAACTTTTGTAAGCATGAATCTTGTCAAAAAAAAAAAAAAAAAAAAAAAATTCCGTTGCAATGCAAAAATAAAAAAACCTTTTGAGATACATGTGCAGTATTAACATTTTGGCCTGCTGGTGGTGCTAGAGGAAAGGTCGCATGTCCCCAAAATTGACAGCCAACAGGAATGTGGTTGCCAAATTTCCCACAATCAAAAAGGACATAAGTAATATTTTTTTTGAGAGGCTGAAGATAAAAGCCCTGCTGGACTGTGTTAAAAGCAACCAAGAACCATTTCTCCTTCCTAGACTTATGATGAGCTTGCACTGTGTAGATGATCCTGAACATTCAAACATGTCATGTGTTAAAAAATACTGAGGTTTCAACTCATCGCTTCCTCTGTGTGGAGAAATGTCCACATCCAGCAGCAGTGTTTCATTGGGGCAAACAGGAGAAATCTGTTTGAGGCATGGAGCCCTCTTAATCCCTCTCTAACTCCTCTGGCTCTCATGATCAACACCTCCCCCTGTGTGATTGGTACAGATTAAATAAGGGAAATCAATACGGGATAGAGGCTTTTACTTGGATTCACCTCATCAGTGTACTTCATGAGAAGAGTAATCGGCCCTGACACGCTGTACTTTTTTTCAATTTTTGCTTAAAAATCTTGCCTCGTGGAGGTTAAAGCAGTGTTGCAGAACTACATAATCACAGTGTTTAGGTGGTTAAACTGTATCTGCATGTGTGTGCTCCTCTGTTTCTTATGGTCACCTGTACACAGACGCATTACACCATCAAACACGTTACGCCTCAGTAATGTTTCATAATGATAGCTCAGGAATAATTTCCTCAGAACTGACATGTGCAGTCTTTTTCAATTGGAGGCAGGTGAGCTCTGGGACACAGATCGTGCTAATATAGCAACAGAAATATAGCAACCCTCCTCCTCCTCCTCCTCCTTCTCCTCCTCCTCCTGCAGTCACAATTACAGGTGCATGCAGTAAATACTGAACCTAATATACACAGGATATCTTATAGCTCCTCATATCAGCCAATCTTTTCATTTCAGGGAAATACTTTATGACTGCCAAGAAATAATGGGACTGGCCCCTGTGTTAATTGAATTTTGAGATTCAGGTTTATATGACAGTTGGAGTCTGAATTAAGTTATTTCCAAGCAGCTACTGTGAATATCTCTCGTGAATACTAAAAGGTGGAACTGTATAATGTGGGACACAAATGTGATGCATATGGCTGGTAAAGTTAGCGGTGCGGGAGGCAGACTGTTCCTATTGTGGTTGCAAATATTTGCCTAATCTTCATCTCGCTGGAAAAAGGAGATGTTTGTTTTGAAAGTTCAGCCTGAAACAGCAAAGATTCGTCATTCGCATCTTCTTATCCGGTCACATCTACTAGTCACTGCATGAAGTTTTAGCGTCTGTGGGTGGCGCTCTTTTCTTTGACGACTCAGCCTATCACTCCTCATGGTAACAGCCAATTTTTTATTCTGTTTACTGTTACAAATAAGCACCAGAAATCATTATCAGAGACAGGAAGCCAAGATGATTCAGTCACTGGCTACCTCTGTCATCATTTCAGGAAAAAAAGCAGACCACTAAAAATACACGAGGCTCATTTTCTGGAACAGCATATTTGAAATAATGCATAATCTAACTAACACTGCAATGTGTTTTGTCTTCTACAGGGAATTTGATGGTGTAGGGCTGAGCTTTTTAAACAGAGATTAATAAAAGCTTCTGTGTCATGTATGAAAGGGATGGATTTTCCCTAATTACAACGCAGGATATGTTTTATCTATAACACTGCCTGTTATTGAACCTATATAAAGTCACTAAATTTTCCCCAGTGTATCAGTAGTTAACATCATTGTACTGTCCATGAGGTCTGCGATGGCCAGCGCCTACAGTAATTTGTTGAGGACATTGACTTTCATTCATTGTGGCTTGAAAATGAATGCTGTCAGAAGTGTAAAACATATCTTATTTTATGAAAATGTCACAGAATTTGGGAGTTTAAGAGTTTAAGATACTGAAGGGCCATGAAACACAAACATGAAAGACAAACACTGCCGATGTTGATGTTGAATCGGCACCTTAAAAGCGTGGCGGGGTTACGCAGGATGTTAAAATCGAGCGCAGGAAAAATCTCAAAGAACATCAGTGTAGTTTATAAAATGTTCAATAACCGGGCCCACAAATACCCTGCCATCGACTCTCTCAACCACACGAGCACAACCAGCAAACCGGCGCTCATTTTTCATTATCTGGGATTTACACTATGACAACAATGAATCGCCTCTGCCGGTTCAACAGTGTTTGAGCCAAGGAAATGTCACGGCGCGAGTTCAAGGTACGGCTACAGCAGAGGATTTTCCAATGTAAGCACAACCTTGTGTCTGAGGTTATGGTGAATGCAGCCACTGGCAGAAAACAAAGCATCAAACACAAAGTCCCAGCATTGTGACAGTATGGTTTATCTAGCTTTAGTTTCATATAAAAACTAATCTTCAAAAACGTTGTATATACAATTACCGTGGTAGGAACAGGACTTCTTCATTAACACCTAATTTATGGACCATGTGTTATGCTCATTTCTGTAAAAATAACATTTGCATCGCATGATTTTTTGGAGGCTGATGCAGCTGCTTAGTTTAAGGCTAAACTTGCTGAGTGACAATATTTTGTGCCAGTATTCAGTATCTTTAAATGCTACCGTTTTTATGCCCAAAAATTAAAAGTGTGCACCGGTTCCCCTGTGATTTTATCCTTGGCAGTGAGGAGAAGCCTTTGAAACGGCGTTTGGACCGTCATGGGACACTAAAACTCTCCAGCGAAACCCAGAATAATGAAAATCTTCCAGTTTTTAGCAGTTTATTTCAACGGTTGAGTAGTTGTGAGAATAAAACTGAGATACCAAAAATACAATTGAGGTACTTGATAAATGCAGTGTAGATAAAAATTTTCGGTTTTCTTCACCATAATATCCAGTGTTTCAAGGAAAATTTCACTCTCTGATACTCCACATTAATATATATTATTAATTATGAGTAAATTCTTGAATTTAGCTTCTGTAATTGATGATTGCCTCAATCATCTACTTCTGTCTCAGTTAGTGATTTCATACATCTACCAGAGTGCCTTTCAGCAACACCCAGAGAATGACTGTGAATTTCCTGCATCCGGATATTCAACCCTGCCTGTAATACTGGTAAAATTTAATCTACAGATTCATGCCCATGGACACACATTGTCCATTTTTTTCATGCATATGGCCACAAATAAAATTTACATCAATGAGCACAGATTTGTCTTTTCTTGCATACAGTTTTCCTTCAGTTTTACTTCTGGAAGGGGCCAAATTCTGGTAGTTTTAACTAAGAAAACAGCAAAATCTGATGTTTACCACTGAAAAAAAATCAATCAAACTCTATTGTAGCTGAAAAAAAACAAAAAACAACAACAAAAAAAAAACCTCTTTAACTGTGTGACATCAATCTGTCTGTGTTTGGCCGGTTAATGGTTGGAACAATACGTATCCCCAAGAACGAAATGGGACCAGTAACACAAGGAATAGCACTAATTGGTTTGATGCGAATTTATCCTTTCATAACGGATTAGTATCTTGTACCCCGTGAGATTATAAATCCATCACTGCTGTAATTAAAAATAACATGGTAGTATTAGTTTCCCTCCAGTTTTTCAAGTCTTTTGCAGCATCAAGTGTGTAGAAACAAACACTGGTGGGATTTGGAAGCCCGATAGAGAGAGACGCCGTAAAGGGGAAGCAGATGAAACAGCCATTTAGACCGCTTAAATTACATTGATGTTCACAGACTTATCATTCATCAATCAACGCCTCACAGAACTGCCGGGGGAAAAAAAAAAAAAAAAAAAAAAGATAATAACACCCAAAATTTACCCACTGGGAAGAAATGAGTGATGTTACACACTCAGTTTCTATGTAATTTATACTACAGGGTTATTGGGTTCTTTTACAATAATTTAAAGTTAATATGAGTGACTGGCTGGTGGGCTGGATGAGTAAATGCATAAATTAAAATGCGGTTTTCTTGATCCGGCTATGACTATGCATACACTTTAGATGGTGGTGACGTCGATAGTTACGATTTTCAAGAATATTCAACAGAAGCCGCACCGGTAGTGGATTTGTTTCCTTGTCAAACGGGAAAATTAGACCCTTTCCACTTCAGAGGTGAATTACAGATGTAACGCACAAGCTTGACGGTGGAGGATTTCACTTTCACAGTGCCTGGTGGTGGTGTGACTCCTCACTGTATCTGGGCTGCCATTTGAGAAACTCTGGCCCTTCAAAGCCAGCGGTGTGTCACTCATCATCCATACACTCACACAAGATTTTTAATTTAGTTTTAATTCCTTTAATGAGGGATTAGCCAGACAACAACAACAACAACAACAACAATAACAACACAGCGATTAAGTGCAATAAAATACAAAAGAGGCACAGATAGAAGAAAAACAAATGATTAATTTGTGCAGGTGAGATAAAAAAAAAAAAAAAATGACAGGGGATTTATTGAAATCTCTCGGCTTATCACTGAAGAATGAAACAAATCATCACAAACCAAATCATGAGAAACACACACATACACACCTAAAAACAAAACAAAAACACACTTTTGCACAAAACTGTTACACGCAAGCAAAGATGAGCCCCGCAGCTCATAAATGATCTCAGTGCACTCACTGATTTGGCTATGCTATTCACCTTGATATAATAAATTGGACAAAAATGGATTAAATACTTGGATTAGATATCTGCACAAAAACGGCTTGATTATCTCGCTATTGGTGTTTTTTTTTTTTTTACCTTCTACTTGTGTTAAGTGTTGGAAAATAAAAGTTTTAAAGCAGAGTTTTTAACACTCTGCTGTTAGTTTATTGTTGCTATGGCAAAGCTACAAGTTTCATATGAGCTGTATGCTTTGTATTAATGAGTATGGATATATATAGACTGTTGGTAGGGACTATGTTTGATGTGTGATGTGGGCTTTAACAGGCACCCTGGAGGCAACCAGATTCACAGCGACAGCGATATAAAAATGCAAACCAGTTGCTATACTACTCAGTGTGCAGATTTTTTTTTTCTTTATGTATGTTGAATGTTTCTTACAAAGCTGTTTGTGTCAACGTTAGCCTGAGAAAGACTACGAAAGAGCTTCCAATAATTAAAAAAAAAAAAAAAAAACTTTAGCAGCACACCAGTGATCGTAATTGATTCCTTGCGTTAACTTTAACATACCCACTTTGTTGTTGCTGTGAGCCGCGCGCACAGTGACAGAGAGATTTGCTGATTTTCCCTTTAAACGCAGATCACTTTAGTTCTCTGAAGCCATTTTTCTTCTCTCTCTCCCTCTCTCTCCCCCCTATAAAGACAGTAATAATCTCGCAGAGCTGCCTTGTGTTCCCGCATTCCTCTGAGGTGATAATGAGTGCCAGAAAAGTTAAGGGCCGAATCATTAATTTTTGCCATGCTGCGTGAGGACAAAATGTGAGGATGGAAAGCGGTAAAAATGGGCCTCTGTCTCAAAAACATATTTAACAAAAAGCGCAGCAGCACAACATGCTGGACCCAAACACTTTTCAGGTGGCGGGGGGGAGGAGGGGGGAGGGCTGGACCTCCGGTTTGCCTCTGAGACAAGACGATGCGATCGAGGCCAATTTTCATATTTGCGACCTGAAGAAACGGAGGATGTAAACAGAGGACACTATAAAGACATCTTTCAGGGGAGGAATCTTTTGTCTTACAAATGTTTGCTTTTCTCCTCTGCGTGAAGCGGCAACAATTACTGGAAGCGCATCAAAGCCACTTTGTGTGCCTCAGTCGGGGGCTCGCTTCAGGGAGGAAGTCTTACTACCCCTGTGCGACGGGAATAGACAGACATGTAATACAGAGAGACCATTAAGGTTTCCAATGAGAAAAAGTTCCTTCACAGAGTTTGGTCTGGTCTGTGTCCAAAAAAAAAAAAAAAAAAAAAAAAAAGTAAGAAGTTGCAAGTATCCGGCGCAAAGGGAGCATATTGATATAATTCTCTTGAAAGCTGCACTAGGGAAGCTGGGATGCTGGCGTCTCCAAAAGGCAGCAAGAGGTAAATCCATGAAAATTTTTAAACTTGAAGCTCCCACAAATTATGTAACATGACATCAGTAAGCTGCGCACAGCATGCTCCTCTTCCTCAACCCTGCTGGTCTGGGATGCTTTACACCAAAGAGAAGAGCGAGGCAAACGTTTTTTTTTTTGGGAGAGTGCAGCTTTCCCTGAATGGAGACAGCTTGTATTGTGTTATTGGTGTTTGATACATCACCGCCTATATGGGTGAAGATACTCTGTAGATTTGTCCTTGGTTGCCCTTACTTCACCCATCACTGCACGTTGTATGATAGACTCAACTGGCCATCTTTGAAAGTGAGAAGACACATTCACTGGTTAAAACTTATATATAAATGTATTTACTTTAATTATCCATCTTATTTACAGCAGTTTATTATACCGTACACATCAACTTATCATATTAGATATTCTACCCATCTTTATTTTATTGTTCCTAGTGTTAATAAATCTTTTGGCAGAAGATCATTTATGTTTAAAGCACCAACAGACTGGAATAACTTACCTTCCAATATCAGATCTATTTCTTCGTTTGTTATATTTAAGAGTTCTTTGTCTTCTCACTTTAAGGTGGCCTGCTCTTGCTTTCATTGAAGCTCCTTGATCCCCATGATTTGGTGAATTTAATTGCTGTTGTTCGGTATTTCAATATTGGTCACTGTGGCCATGTTATGGTTGTATTGTCCTAATGTCCTCATGATGTTAACTGTGGCTTGTCTTTTGTCTTTTGTTTCTGATTTTTTCTTTTTTTTTTTTTTGTCATTGTATTGTCTTGTTTTCTGTTTATTGGTTTTGTTTCTGTGTATTCTGTATATTGTTGAGTCCATGTTTGTTTATATGTCTGGACCCCCTTGAAAACGAGATGATGCATCTCAAGGGGTTTATCCAAATAAATAAATTTCAAGATACATACACCAAAACAACTAATCTACAGTGAGACGGGACTGGACTCTCCGATTTTGTGATGTAGCATGATAACACCAGTGTAATTTCACAGGAAAGTCTTGCTGCTTGCACCTTTAGCTTTGTTGATGTAATCTATCATATGAAGAACAAAGGGATGGCTTCTGCGCATGAAAAGTGATGCAGTCTAATACCATTTTTACCAAGTTTTTTTTTTTTTGTATCAAGAACCTGCAAAACACAAGTGAGTGACGCTGTTCACCTCAAGGTCACAATCACAATCTGCCACAATCTTCCAGCCTGAATGAAACGCTGCATTTTCTCCAGCAATCTGCTCCAGCAGTCTCTCATTACAACTTCACTGTGACCAGAAGTCACATTACATGGCTTACATTCCACTGAAGTCAGACTTAAAATGAAGGGCATGTTCTATATCATTGCCCTGACGCAAGCTGCAAATTAGCAGGTGAGCTGTTTACATGACTGCCGATCACACTCCAAGTCGATAATTACCTGGCTTTTTTTTTTTTTTTTTTTTTTTTTTTTAATATAGATGGTATCGCCTCTACTTGCTTCAATTCGTACCAGTTACTTTTCTGGATTTCCTTTTCCATTTCAGACTGTATCTCCTCACAAGCCCAGCTCGCTGCATGTGGGTATGCTGACTAGTTGGCAGCTTCACATGAATATTATTAGTGTACTACAATATGTGCTGAAAAGGTTTTTTTTTTTTTTTTTTTTTTTTGCATGGATAGATTATCAACTATGACACAAGTTTTGAAAATCATGTGCAAGTATCTCTTGGTTGTATGCAGCTGCAGGTGGGGCTTCACTGTCCAATTTCTCTCTGACCAATGAGTGATCTGCAGTGTTTTCACATCACCTTTTAGTATCTGTTCCAGTGGTTCCAAAAGTAATATCCTATATCAGATACTCTCCCAAACTTTTGCCCGATGGAAAACCAAAAAGTCAAGGCAAGTAGAGCCAAAACCCTGTAATGGAAAAGCATCATTATGTGCAAATTAACCCATTTACACTGAGTTCAAGGGTTGGATTGTGGAATTTTAGCTCAGCATAAAAGGGGTATAATGAAGTGCTTATGACCACAAGTAAAAAAAAAAAAAAAAAAAAAAAAAATCAATAGTGGCACATCTTCAAAACAAATATGACCTAAATTAATGCACAAAAGGACATATCTCATTTAAGGCATTAATCCTAATATTCCACAAGTATCCCACCTATTAATCGATTAATAGCCATTAAAGATTTAACTGATGTATCAGCTGAACACACGTTTTGTCAAAGATTTTCTTCAGAGCTTACAAATGTTGACTGTTATACCACATCCCCTATGCACTTCAGAAAAGCTACTAGTGCAACAAAAGAAGAAGTGGCCAGTGGGAGATGGTGAAGCGTGATGGAGAGGGGAAACATAGTGCAGCGTGGGAGCACTGCACTGTAACAAAGGACAATGCTTACTGTAAATATTGCAACATCACATAACGGAGAGGCTCTGCTTTATGGTGGAAGAGGACGTGATGCCTGTAAAAGTGGTGGACAGTGAAGGATTTCTTTTCTTTGGTATTTCTGCTTTATTTGATAGTGACAGTAAAGAGATGCAGGAAAGGCAAGGCGGAGAGGGGAGGGGACGACATGCAGCAAAGGGTCAATGCTGGATTCAAACCCAGGCTGCTGCGGTAAGGCCTTGCTCAGTGGTACACAATCTAGCAGATGAGCTACTGAGCTAATAAATTAATAGCCCACATAGCGACTGTGCCTAAGTGGCTCTCAGTTAAGGAAAATGTACAAAATTTGCAACCCTAATACCACAGTGCAATAACCAATAAGCACCAGAAGCCTCTTGGTTGGTCCAGCTCTGGTTGGCGAGGTCAGTCTGATGCTTAGAGTTCAGCAAATAAAAAAGCACAAATGGAGTGGCTGTGGAAAAGTAAAACTAAGTGGAGTCATCTCTCTGTATGCACAACATTTTCCACAGTCAGCCACAGGTGATCATTATGCCAGATCTTGTGGCCAGCATTGTCCAGGCCTGGCTGGGTTTTGAATGACGGCCTGGCTTAGCTGCGGTCCAGCCAGGTTTGGCAGGTTCGAATGGCAGAGGAGATTCTGGCTGCAAGCCAGACAGAGCACAGCACAGCACAGCTCAAGCCGGCCAGCAGAGACAAGGAATAGCTTCGGGATAGAGATGTTCATGTTCAGAAACACTGATGGGGCTGTCTGAGGACACAGCGGAGACACGCATGAATTCTTAATTTGTGCACCCTTTAAAGGGGCAAGAGGTAATGTTTTTGCTGCCCCAAAGAGCAAAATGGCCACATCCGGGAGTGTCTGACAGCATTCTGATCAATAACAATGACACGATGATTAATTCATCAGGTGCTGAGATTTCTGGCTTTGGAAAATCACTGCCAGGGCTGTGGGTCTGCTCTGTTTTGGAACAAAAATGTGGCACATTTCACTCCCAAACCTTCATAACACATGAGCAAGACATTTAACTTCCAACCACCAAGAAGAATCATTCTCAAAGCAGTATCATTTATTATTTATATACTTTGCATTGAAATATATTCCTCCTTTATAAGATGTTTTGTTGAATCTCTAAATAGAATAAATCTATAAATAGCTTCTTTACTCTTCTCTGCAGTGAAGTTGATGCAAATGTAATTGTTTTATCAAAACTAAGCGTTGTCTAGTCTAAACACTCAGAAAAAAACTGTTTTTGATAAAGTTAAGTAAAACCCTGGATAGTGAACAGAAATGAAATCGTTTTTAATGGGCTGCAAAACCTAAAATAAAATACTGAAACACAGGGCGGGGAGTTGTGAGGGGGCCTTACACTAATGTTGTAGTTCCTCTTGGCTGCAGATAGATGGCGAGATAATTTATTTGTTTATATATTTAAAAATAAGAAATACGATCCTCACCATGGCCGTATATGACAGTAACTAGCAGAATTTACAACACAAACATCAATGGCCATAAATATTATCTCCTTTGTCTAATGAGCCCCCCCGCCTGCCCAGCTTGTTATGCATGCAACATGTTCATAATCAACAAGTCTGCTTGAAACCACAATGTTATAGGCACACTGTTATTAAATATGAGAAGAACGGGCACCCTGCTGGCCTTCTGGGTCGGCATTTAGACCCTCAGTGGTGCCGTCAGATCCAGAGTGAGCGCGACGGCAGGCAGGACGGCGTTCCAGACCTTCTGACAAAGCCACCTGAAGGCACTGGGGGAAGTTATTTCTGCGCGGTGGAGTAATGCGGAAGGTGTTGCATGATCGGTCAGCTCAGGGAAACTGAGTTGTGGCATCATGATGAGAGCCAGAGAAAGCGTGAGCAAAGGAAAAGCACTGGGGCTGGTTTGACTTGTTAAAATCACTTTTTCTTTGGGGATCTTGTGGGTTCTACCCTTCCATGCTGCAAATATTAACCAAGAGAATAAATATTTTTCAGTCCTATGAACTTTTATCATTACAATGTGTAAAAAAAAGTTGGGTAGTTTGAAACAATTCAAACAGGTCACTTTGGGAGTAACAAGAAAATGACTGACTCAATTACCTTCTTGAAGCAAATTAATTTGCACTGGAAATAAATGAAATGATCTCAGATTTACTCACTTGTCGAGAAGAAGATGTGATTTTCACACCCCGCAACACATCAGACGACTTATTTGAGATTGATCTATTTTTTGCAGTGCGTCTGTTTACCCTTTGCATTGCTAATTCTTTAAGCTAGCCATGCTCCTTAAACATGAACACGACATTAAAGATGACAGTCGTGTCCCCGGTTTGAGATAAAAAACGGCGTGTGGGTGGTACAGAACACAGGGTCTTAGATGAATACATGCCTTGACAAGCGATGGCCTTCCTACATACATTCCTGATTGTAATATGTTGCTACAGCGCTGTGAGCTACATGGATGAAAAACAACATGTTGCCATAGAGTGCAGTCGAGTAACCTCAGATCTGTGTGAGAAACTGCCACGCTTATTGGTAGTGATTTGTGTTGTAACTTTGCTGAGAATCAAGCACCTTTTGTGGAGGCTGTCACCGTGAGTCACAGTTAAAATACACTTGTAATATCAAGCCCACTGTTTATTGTGTTTTTGGCACCAAAATGGTGGTATAAGTTATATTTATAAGTTAAATTGGAGAGTTTGCATCAGAATTTGCTTTGAATTTCAGCCTGATGGAAAGCCATTAAACGCGGGGCTATCCATCAGTGAAGAAAAACCTAAAGCGGCTCAAAAACACTCCAATGCCTCCATGCCCTCAGAGAACAGAGAGGCAATCTAAAGCTAATTATAATGAACAGCGTGTAACAATGACATTAGAGTGTATTTTCAGAGACTACAGCATATCATTAATCCCATGGTAACCGATACAGCTCCGGTGTGAGGCTCAGCAGGTCCCCACTTACATGTTGGTCTCTGAGCCAATCACCATAAAACAAAGATAGAGCTGAACTCTAATGAAACACTTGATGACACAGCTGGGAACATCTAGCTTTATCATACTACTAACAACACTTGTTTTCAAGTGTTTTTGCCCTGGTTCAAGGTTTGCCACATCATCCAGGCACCATCATCTTAAAGGAAAGTTAAAAACAAAACAAAACAAAAAAAATTCCTGTGTCATTTAGCCTTATTGCCCATTTTCTACTGTCTAATGCCTGGTTTACACTTCCTCCAGTCATTTGGCAGTGCATTTTCTTCATACTGTGCATTGTCAACCCTGGTTTGAAATTAGCTGTTGCTAAGACGCCTGAAATAAAAGGACATGGCTGTGACATTAAAGTTTGTACGACAACATGGCTTGAGGGATTGTTTTCTGGCAGAAACTGGCTTTTCCTCCTGTGGGTGTGAGGTGATTGACAGTAAGCGGAGCATAACGTAATGTGTGTATTGATATGAACACACTCAACTCTGGCTCAATGGAGTAACAATAAAACAGAAACTTTGACAAAGCCAAATTAAGGCTTCGTGTTTACTGTGATGGATTGTTTCACTCGGGCAATTTCCGAGTCTGCGGAAGCTGTTTTTCACGGCGTACAAAGATGAAAGGCAGCAAAAAGCTTGTTCTGAAGGGAGGGAAACAAGCCTTGATGTCTCCATCTACACAGACTTTATGCAGACACCAGCAGGAAGAATGTCAAGGAAAAGGGCAACCTGTATGATTCGAACAAGCTTTCAAAACTATCAGCATTATCCTTTGAAATAATATAAAACAGCTCAGTTGTGCTGTTTGACCTGCAATGCTGAAACTGCATGAACTCATCTGATAAATTTATGAGGAAGGACCCTCATAATCTTTTCCCTACGTTCTTATTTTTTGTTTAATAAAATTTAATGAAAATATTTGGTTATAATTATGTTATTTTGATTATTTTCTATCTGTTTTATTCTTCTATCCCTTCTGCTTTTTATGTAAAGCGCTGTTTACTGTGTTTAGGTAACTGTTAAATAAATGAGTTCTGTTGCTATTATTGGTGTATGATGTGATGATGATGACGCTGAAGATGACATAATGATGGTGACGGCGGTGATGATGGAGACGACACTAACGAGGCCGATGAGACATGACAGAGATGACATAATGATGGAGATGTGGGGCATGACAAAGACGACAGCGATGACTGAGCTAACGCTAATGACATGGATGACGATGACGAAGGTACAGATCAGAAAAAGGAGAGACATATGACCAACAAGAACGTTGGGTTGCACCTCCAGGGGGCAAGTTTGAGCTCATAAACCGGGCCAAACATGGAGTGAAATGAACAGAGGTCTATGGGAATTTGCCAGAAAAGCCATTAACATTGAGAAAATCAGCAGATGGTGGTTAAGAAGAAGAACGTGTCTGTGTGCTTGGATGAATAAAATCTGTTTTTCACTCTGGAGCAACCAGTCACCATCACATCGCCTCAGTGCAAAATCTTTTAGAAGGGTCATAATTTTACAACCACCAGTTGCATGTCAGCCTCTAATTATGTGGTGGGCTGACGTTATTACCTTAAAGTGAAATGTTTCACATTATAAAAATATAAATTGTTGTTATGCCCCATCTAGGGGTGTCCTGATCGTCCCCCAAGTCCCACAAAGACAACTATGCTCAAGTCAACGACAGCGGATTTATTTACAGTGTAAAAAGTGTGTGGACCAAGACAAACATAATAAACAAAACACATCTACCTGGGAAGTGATCAATATAACCTAACAAACCAAAGAAACCAAAGAACAACAGCTTACCTCCCTCTCTAATAAAACTGGAGAAAATATGGTCAAACAAAACTGGCAGTCCAACCCTATAACTCCAAATCAAAAGAAAACAAAAAGATGGAATGATTGGCTGGTTGGGAGAGGAGGAAGATGGGAATGCCCCACCGCAGCGGCGACATCATCCTGTCCCTTTTTATAGAAGCCAAGCCTCTGGAACCAGCTTCTACAAATTAAGCATCTACAAATTAACTTCAGGTTAAAGGCAGAATAAGAAGGATTTGTTAACACAAGATTCAAAGTTAGCCCCTCCTTTTTCTGCGATCCACATTAGCGATTTTCAGTAGCGTCCTATTATCATGCTGTTGAGCCGGCACTGTGCGCTGTGATTGGCTGGGAGCGACACACCCGCTGCCCAAAGGCCGACGCCCAGAAGAGTCCCGATGTCAGCCATACAAGAAAACCCAGGCAGAGGGCAGGGACTCTGCAGACACACACACCAACACACACTTCTAGTGGCTGAGAAGTGGTTATTATGGTAGGGATAATTTTTGTAGGAGTCTATACATTAGTTTTTAAAGAAATTCCTACTCATTCTGCCTTTAACATGAATAACGTTAAAATATGTCATTACAACATGAAATACATCTTAGTGTAACAAGAAGGTTTCCGCATTATAACATGATACTGATCTGTTTTTTTTTTTGTTGTTGTTGTTTTTTTTTTGTTCTGGTGTGGCAGCAACACCCTTTTGTAAGACACAGCCAATCACTGAGCTGCTGAAGCTGAGTTATGTGGGTCTCTGAGCTGACTTCATATAGACCAATGACCATAACATAACCCTGTGGTATTGTTCACACACCCAGGAGGCTCATGTGATTCTGCATTGAGAAACATTGTTATGATCAATTAAAGATAAATATTCCACATGTGGGAAAAAAAATACTTCTGGAACCGGTGGCTCCACTCAGCACCACTTTGCAACTCTATAGGCTTTGGTAGTGATGGAGATACCGGATGGTGGTGATGAGGATGATGACAGAGACGGCAGTGATGGCGGATATGACACTGATTATGATGATGATGATGATGATGATGATAATAGCACGCCAGAACTGTGTGTAACTATGTTGATTACATGCTACTGATTCTGCTTTGGATAACAACACCCTTTTTGGCTGGCAAAGCTCTCCAGATAAAATGAGTATATTTCACACAAATTGCAAGAAATAGACAGAAAATGGATGGATGGATGGATGGTATCTGATTAATATTTGTGCTCGCTTTGAAACGTTGGCCCTCGTTCCTATGCATTGTGAAAGCCATAAGCGTACGGAGAGTTATGCACAGTGTGTCGCTGCTTGGTGACTCCTGCTCATTTAATTTGTAATACAACTAGACGTGGGTTTTGCTATGTTTTACAACCCAAGCTGAGAAACAAGCTGACTGAAATGGAGCAGAGGAATGAGAGATTAAGCAGCGTCTTGTTTTGTTTAAGCTCCGTCAGATAAAACTGTCACACTTGATAAAAACAACTGTGTGTCCTGAAGAAGAAAGCACATTTTTGAGAGGCATATTTTGCAGGTAGGTTTTTTTTTTTTTTTTTTTTTAACATTCTGTGTCTTTATACCACGCAGCAACACAACTGAATTACACGCTGACAACTGAGAATTCATGCTTTCACAGGACATGCAAGTTTAATCGGACAAATACACCCCAATCAACACTGCTAATCACAAAGATTTTAAGATCATTTTGGGTCTAACTCTTGTTTTCTATATTGAAGAAACCTCGTTAAATTTTAAGTATTTGCTAAACATCTCTGAATATTGCATTAACCAGGGTGGCGCAGGCCTTAACAAGGGGGATGGGAATTACATGAGATACAAAAATATTCACACATTCATTCAACATCACTTGAAAACTGTCTCTTCAAGTGAATATGGGGGGAGGAAAACTATCAAGTGTAGGTGCATGTTGTTTGTTTCCCCCAACTGTAGGGCCCAATGAAATCCATGCAGCCCTGTGATCCTTAATTTCATTCATTTATATACAGACATTAAAATGGTGTTAAAAAATAAATAATAAGAACAAGTTCATTAAGTGTAAATATGTTTAAAATGTGTCGGAGTATAACATGTTAAAAATAGTAATTTCATATACTGTTAAAAGCCAGAGAAAAAGTGTGGTGCTAGCTTTAAAAAACATTTGTAGTAGGTTGGCGGTACAAATGCAGGAGACCACGTTTGTTGTGGGGCAGTGAAGCATCTTTTATTCTCCCATCTTTGTTGGTATATTTGTAGTCCTTAGCCAATCCTATCCTCACCTTGTTCGGGGAAGAGGGACTTAGCATCCTCAGTGGCGCAGTGAGGTGAGCAGGGTTGCCAAGTCCGCGTTTTTTCCTCCAAATTGGGCTACTTTTTAAGTGTTGCCACGGGTAACAAATTTTGTCCGCGGGTCGGGCTTGGGCAGACCTGTGGCATGCAGATGATGAATAATGCCTATGAATAAAGATTTATATTTTGAATGACTAATGAAATCTGCTGCCACGAGTTTGAGCCCACCAGAGAGATGCTGGCCTTGTTCAATACAGTTCTGTATGACAGGGACCAGGGCGAGGGATCTCAACATGTCTATCGCCTTTGCCTGGGAAATTGCCTATAATGTTTATGATGTTATTTTATAGATATTATAGTGCATTTTGCAATTATAGCAATGCTGTTGGACTTTAAAAGCAACATATATGGATTTTTATGGGCATAGTTTGAGTTCTGGTATTGGGCTGATTTTTGGGCCGTTTTTATACCCGGTTGGGCGGGTTTTGGGCTGGTTTTGAGTTGCTGTTTGGCTGCTTTTGTCTCACAGATCTGGCAACCATGGAGGTGAGCTAGAGCAGAAGCGGCTTCATCGGCGTCCGAGCAGGATACTCGTAAACAGTAAAAAAGTAGAATAACAACACTCATAAGTCCCAAGACTGACGGAGAGTCGTCCTGTGGTGATTGTGAGAACTCTGAGGATCTGCCAGAGGTAAATACACGTATTTTGATGTACTCTGTGTTGTTGTTTGCTTGTAATGTGTAAACGACGAGCTGAAATGCTAATCGCTGCTAGCCTTTAGCTTAGCCTGCTCACGGACTTTCACACTGTTAATTCTGCATTGCAGCGAGCAATTGCTCATTTGTTTTTTTGCATACTGTGGGTTTTTCGCCATGAAGTAGCCTGTAGCTTAGTACTAGGAGGAATTATGTAATTCAGGACCACACATTTGCCGAGAGAGGTCAGAGTGAGGCCCGGGAGAGCCGTGGACCGTTGGAGAGAGACTGTAGCTGCTGTACTGGAGCCTTGGTTTGCCGCCTCGTGCAGCTGCCGCCGTCCGTTGGCGCTGAAACTGCACCTTGCCCCTCCCCCTCCCCCATCTTCATCTCTGACTGTTGCTGTATTTGTGAGTACTCCAAACACTTTGCACATGCCTTTTTGTTTATGCTGGTTAGAACATAGACATAATATACGTAGACGCCTCATAGGCTGCCGCTGCCTATTGGAGCTGACGTAGCAGCCGGCCGCCATCTTGGATGGGTCTCTAATGCGCTGCCACTGCATTTATTTCTACTGTATCCCCAACTTTAATAATCCATAACTCCCCGACTTTTTACCCGATTTTCCCACGGTTTGGTTTGTTACAAACAGCAGAGTTTCAGTTATGATACAGGATGCTGTCACACATTAAAAATACGTACTTTCATGCTGAAAGACGTTGTATTATAACAAAAACATATGGTATGGCATATAGATACATGTATAAATGAATTAATTTTATAATTTAAAAAAGAAACAAGTTTGATTGTTCATTTGAATTTATTTCTCTCTCTTTCTCTCTCTCTCTCACTCACACACACACAGAGGACATGACTGACAGTCTGACCCATCCTGCTCACTACAGAGCTTTGACGACTCGGTCACAACAAAACCCTCCCGTCTTATAGACAAGTTTATGAGCCGTTTCCGCTCTACTTCCTAAACTCCTCCCATCGATGCAATCCATTTCCGTTTTCGCGTGCTGGTTTGTTTTTAGCCACAGACATACATAGGTTTTTAGCTAGCTAGCTCTGTCCTGCCGACGAAAGGAAATTAAAGATCGATACTTAAAAAAAAAAAAAAAAAAGTGGTTCGGGAACGACGTGTGCGGTAGTGTGCTGGCCTAGTTAACCTGAAGAGTCCACTGATCAGAGTGCCTCGTGAGGTTTAGAGTCTTGCCTTGTGTCCCTGTCTATCAGCACCCAGCCATGTTGTTCATTAAATACAGATAAACACAACAAATACTGTGTGCATTGTAGTTTTTAATATTATATATGAATATTTTTATAGTGATGTAATTATGTGGGCTGCTTCTGTATTTTACGGTTTAATACCTGTTAGGATTAAACACGTTCTTTTTCTTGTTGAAGCCATTTGTTTAGTTTCCTCAAAGCAATTCATTCATCCAGTGTTATTAATGTACAGCATGAGCTTACTATGAATGATGAACTGTGTTAAAAGAAACTGTTACACTAAGGAACATAAGGCCTAGCATTCATGATCGTAGCTCAGTGCAATAATGAAATGAAATTCCATTTTTACATTTACATAAACTTTTATTTTCACACAAACAGTCAAGGTGGTTGAACCGTGTTCCCATTGTAAGGACATAATTATTAAAATTGAAACCTCACGAGCAGCGAGCTACATGTCCAGACGAAGCTGCGTTAGCATGGAAGTTTGTTTACACCGGCATACGCTGCGCAAACCACTTCCGGCGGAAATAAAGTGCATTTTTGTAGGGTAATGGCGCCCCCCAGGATTTGGCGCGTAAACTTGTCTATAGCAACTTCCCACTGCCTCCTCAAGCCTGTATCACTGGGAAACCTTTAAAAAGAAAAAGAAAAAAAACCCCAGCAAGAGTCAAAGAGAGAGAGAGAGAGAGTACCAGTTCCTGCTGTAATAACGTTACACGTAAGTAACGATGATATAATATTATAAATGGTAAAATAACCAAAATTATTGTTCAGTCTTACTTCTGAAAGGTAATCCCACGCGATCTGGTTTAAATCCTGTGCCGGTTATTGCAATTATAAGCTGCACAAAATACCGGCATTTTTGCTAGCTCTCCATTGACTCTGGTTGACTCTGGTGCTAGCCTAGACTGAAGAGACCCATCCAATATGGCGGCGACGCTGCTCACGTTCCAGCACGTCATGAGGCGTCTACGTATATTATGTCTATGGGTTAGAACTAGTGAAGCGGCCATTTGTTTCCGGTGTTGTGCCAAGGTACATATAGATCAGAGAATGTCTAATATAGGGAGAAGTGGCACTCTCGTCTAACTTCCGGGTCTCGGAAACACGTCTCTGTCCATGTGAGGGCGCTCCCGGGCGAGTGCAGAATGAATGGGAGTCTATGGGGCTACACCCCTAAAAATCCACTTTTCTCTGGAAATAATTTTTTGTCCAGTAATTTGAATACTGTTTTCAAAAGTTGGGGCTAAAAAAATACACTCAGCTGAATATTGGATTTTTTAAGTTCACCTATATGTTCTAAAAAGCCATTCAAAAAGTGTGATGACATCACACATTGAGAGGTGCTGCTTTACGGCGATTTCCAGAGCCCGTCTCCGGAGAGCAGACGGAGACACTTGAGAGAGCCCGTCTGTGCTATATTAGACATTCTCTGTACACACAAATATCAACTTTGATGGAAAAGTCCTCCTTAAGAGTGGGGTTTCCTGTTTGTCTTGGTCTTCGGGTGCCATCAAGTGGGATCCCTCGTCGTAAACAGCCGCAGTCCATCACTGACCAATCAGCATTCATTAGCAAATGCTAGCGTGTTATGGCCAACAACAGCCCAAACTGTAGGAAACTGAAAGGATATAAGTTCTCGCTAATTTCACTTTTAACCTATAATCCATACTGGGCTTTCAGAAACTACAACAGTATTTGCGATTTTTCAACCATAAACAGGAGTAAGAGACAGATTTAGCCGTTTAGCTCCATAGAGCCCCATTCATTCTGCACTCGCCCGCGATCACCCCCAGTGGAATTACGGTGGAACTGCAACCAAGTTTGATACAATGGGGGTTAATGGAGAGTGGCAAGGCTCGTCGTAGACAGGCTCTGCTGTTGCTGTATTCGTGAGTACTCCAAACACTTTGCGCATGCCTTTTTGTTTATGCTGGTTAGAACCAGTGAAGCGGCCATTTGTTACAGGTGTTCTGCGTAAAGATATCCTACCAAGCCCCACTGCTGATTTCTTGACGCTTCCTCAGATTTTCGTCCTACCATCAGCTGTGGTGAGAGGAAAAGGGTGAGTGTTCAACGTTTTACTGCTTAATCTAACTCAGTGCTGATTTCTAGCCTTTATGTGAATCTTGTACAAGTCTTTGACCGACTCAACTAATTCGTATTGGCTTGTTTTGAATTATAAAACTATCTGTATGAACTCTTTAAACATGGTGTTATTTTGCGGACTTGGTCTGTCGTGTATAGCCTTCGTTTGATATTGCCAGGAAAGCCAGTAAAAGTTCTATTTGGAACACTCGTCCATTTCAGTCTTTTAGGTATTTGAAACCACTAACTTATTCTGGGTAAAGGAGCGAATTTAGCCACTTAGGAGAAACAATTCGCCTACGTCGGCGTGTTCAAGCTAGCACTGACACGTGCATGCGGTTATGTTCGTTAACCCATCCCAATGAACTTTTTTTTTTTTTTTTTTTTTCGAGTATTCAGGATTGTTTCTGTTGGGTCTGGGTGACAAATTTTACTTGAAAATGAGAAAATGGACTGTCTCGATTAAACTGTATCAAGATTGTGTGGCGTGTGTGTGTGTGTGTGTGTGTGTGTGTGTGTGTGCATCATTCCAAACACACCTGTTTTTTTCCTGACTGTACCAGAACAGAATTGATGTACAACTGTCTCTGTAGGTATGGAAGAGAATGCTCATGCTCTACTCTCTGTGGGTAAAGAGGCAAAAACCTAAGGAGATATGCTTCCAAATTCATGTTGAGAGGTCAGTAGTTTACTTAAAATTGTAATAAATATATGTAGTGCAATGCATTAGTAATTAAGTGTAACCCTTGTAATTATAATTCTTATTATCATACTTATTTTACTGTAGATGGAGAGCTGTTTTTTGGCACGAGCCGGCCTCCAAGCTCACAAGCATCATCTGGGCCTGCTACGTTTTTCTTTATTTGCTTTTTGGTAGCCCGGTGTGAGTGTGTGTGTGAGTGTGGGCTGTGGATATTTTGATTTTACACGTTTCCCTTGGGTTTATCAGGGGTCATTTGTGGATCAAACCTGCCAGAGTATTATGTGATATTTTGAGTACTGTTATTGGTTTACACTTAAAGGTCAACAGTGAACTAGTAATTCATTTTCAAATGGTCAGACCGTATTTTTGTAATAAATAATTCTATTTGTTTCAACTACATCCTGTGTTGTATGTGCAAAGGTGATATTTTTTGGTTAATTACGGTAAATGATACCACAGGTTAAAGTGAACTTTACTTTAAAAGGGAAGTATTTTGTGTTTACTTCTTAAAAGTTTATTGGAGGCACCGCCATATTATTTTATATCATTATCACGGTTATATTATAGCGCCCCTTAAAAGACGAACTCAGGCCCTGTCTCAGTGTAATATAACACCCTAATTACCTTACAATTCATATTTTCTAGCTACATGGGACTGGGGTTACATCCATTTTAATTATCTCCAGATTCTATTTTATTTTTTTCCCCCCCCAAAAAATTCAGTGTTTTTTACATTTTAATTTGCCCGAATTTTGTGTTTTACAATTTAAATCGTAAAACCCTACAACTGGCAAATGCCTCCGGTGTGAAAGGGAATTAGCAATCAGGGGATCGAGCAGCACAAGTGGAAAAGCATGCACTTCTACAAAAAAAAAAAAAAACGAAAAAAAGGAAAAAATATGTTGGAAGCATGATGGCTCGTTGCAGCTGTTGAGATGTGACTGAGCAGTTGGCTTTTCATGTGCAATCTGTGCAGGGGGGCGAATTCGGGAAGGGGACCGGATTAAATCACAGAGGAAATTGCTCCATTAGCAGGAAAGGCCAAACGACTTTCTGTACAGGCTGGCCGGGGCTATAGCTAAATGAGTAAAGCATGACACAAACGTAGTCAAGGCCTGTGGGTCGACGTCTCGCAGGGGTCATGCGTGCTTAAAGTACGACCTGATTACACTTTGAGACTACACACACCCATCAAAATAGGGAAAATATATGGTAACATTAATAATTTACACAGTAACAGAGCCAAGGCACGCTGAGGGTAATGGCCATATAAATACTGGACATCACACACACAGACACTTGCATGCACACACACACACACACACACACACACACATCAGGTTTATTGTAGGAAAGTGTGCACCTGTGTGTCTAGAACAGTAAAATGTGTATTAGTTTAACACCACAAACTGCATGTTAATAACCGCAGTAAAAATACACCGCGTGAATACATACGAACACACAAGTGCAAGTTGTCCCAAATTGGCACAGCAGACAGATGGGTGTATAGAAAATGACATATCCTTTCCTGTGGTGTGATTTTCATGTGGGAGGTGTTGAAGCACTGAATCCCAGGCACGCACATAAAATTGGAGAGATACATGCTCACAGCTTTGCCACTCCAAAAATGGCTTTTAATAAAGCAGAGACCTCCACAGTTTCAGCTAAACACGGTGTCAGTCGCATAATTCACCGGCCGTATCTGTGGAAAAAACGAGGTACTGTACAGGTGTTGGTGTGTGAGGCATTTTCTTGATGTGGTTTGATGGTTTCTTGGAAAATGGACGGCTTTTAGGTGAAGTGTTCCTTTAAAGGATGCCCTGGAATTATCTTGTTCATCGCACTGGCAGAAGGGGGCCTCTTGGGGGTATATTTATCTATATTCCAAATGTGCTCTCCTGAAAAAACAAAACAAAAACCAAAACCTTTAATAACTAATTTACATAGAAGAAGCGATGTGATTGTAGCAATTTCACTGTAGATAATTAAGTTGAAAAGAGGGTTTGGGGTGCAGGTTTGAAGCACCAGGGATGCTGCTTGAAGTCAGTACGCCCGGCTCAGTGCCTCACAACCATTTGATCCAGCGCAAAGAAAGTTATTTAGATGATAAGATGCTTTTGATAACTGTGAATACGATACTCTGCTTGAATGGTTTTCATCAGCGCGGACTCGGCCTGAATATTTGTTTCTGATCAATGGCAAAAGCAGGATGAAAGTGCCGGCAACCCCTTGAGCTGCGCCGTGGCACCACTTCATGTTGCTTGGATTAAAAATAAATAAATAAATAAATAAATAAAAATAAAATTGAAGGCGCAAATTGATTCCAAAATTTAAAAAAGAAAAAGAAAAAGGATTTAAATGGTGCTTGAAGTGAAATGCAAACAGTTTTCCTGCATTAGCATTACTTCCAGTTTTTTTTTTTTTTTTTACAACACATATTATTAAGCACAGCAAAAAAAAAAAGAAAGCAATTGCAGTTTACTGGAGAACACTAAGGGGCTCCCAAGTCAGATTTTCCCCAAGATACATCAGTGAGCACAAAGTAAATACTACTGTGAAGCAATCTAGTGATTAGTGATATCTGGCGGATGAAGTCCATTTGAGCAGGGAGGATAAAGACACCCCATTACCCATGATGCATTTCAGATGCATTTCAAAGCATAGATAAAAGTGATTTGCCTTCAAATGATTTTTCTTAAAGGGCCGTCCTCTGTGAGTGTACCATTGAGCTCTTCAGGCGTAAGAGGTCCGTTACAGTGATTTAGTCCGTGCAGTGCAAGTATGCACTTGAGTTAGAAATACACACACACACACACAAACACATGCAGGCACACAAGCATGCAGCCATGCTCCAGGCCAAGGGACCCATCAGTTAGAGTGGGTCCAGTCAAGTCATCATCTTTTGTTTTTTTCCCCCTCAGTGCACAGAGCTGGCACAGTATGGACTCTCAACCCCAAGCCTCCGAGCTGTCCAAAACTGGAGCACTTGCGTAAGAGTCTATTTTATTGTCACATAAGCAAAAATAAATCCGATATCTCGTTGGAGTATTGGTGGTGGTGGTGGGGGGGTTGGGGGACCGTTCATGTTTTGTGTCAGGGCTAGAAGGTGTGAAAGTCAGGAGGGTATTTTTGGGCGCGGCGGCGAGCGAGGATTGGCAGGAGGACGGGAATGAAGCTGAGGCCATCAGATCGTGTTTGACGGTTGGTTTCGCTTTTGCTTTGTACCTCTGCTGTTCGGTGTCCCGGAGACAAAGGCTGTTTTGTTCGTCAGGGAGATACATTTACCTTGTGCTGTCAGATGTCATCTCAGGAACATGTTGAGCACAGCAGCCGCCCCCTCCTCCCTCCAGCTGTCATTGTTTTCCACTCCTATCCATAGATTACTGTGTTACATACTGCCACAATGCACAGTTAATGGGTATTACCTTGTGACCATTTTTAAAATCCACTGCTGTGCACCTTTTAAGATGCCCGACAGTCTATACGTTCACCGTTTGCACATAAATGTCCTCCAAAGCTGCTCCAGGCAAGATTTTATGTGAAAACGAGTTCATCTTATCAGCCTGAATCGCAAAACCGCAGCTGCAACAGAACAGATCCGGTCCCATATTGTCTACTGTAACGGAGACACTGAAGACTCACTCTTCGACAAAATAAAAGTCTGCCTTTTGGGTACAGTAACTGGTGGGAAATATTTTCAGCACACAGGAAATGACAAATCAAATCATACGAGGAAAATGCACCTTGCCTACCAAGCCAGTCCGACGTTAGATCTCGTGCCTCTCTCATGTGTAAGAAGCAATCACAGAGCTGCCAGATTGGTACACACGAGAGTGCTGTGTGCAGCTTCCTGGCAGTATGTTACATGGTTTCTAAGTATTGAAGATCAGATTTTTAGAAGAAGTTAACCTAGAACACAAACTACACTTCTGTGAAATACTCTGTCAGGTGCGTCGGAGCGATAATGACCTTGAATCAGGAGAATAATTATTTTGGTCTTGCAAAAAGACATAGCCTTATTAGCTCGTTTCCTACTGCAGGGCTTGGTCATTATTCATACTGTACCTCTGCATTTACCCCAGAACAAAAATAACTTCACTCATATTTTTGCCTCTATAGATTATTGTAAATCTAGAGTATAGGGTCATAAAAACAGCAACATAAACTTTTTCTGGCCTTCTCTGGGAAAAGGGGCTTTTGTCCCCCACAATCGAAGATTAGGGAGTATGGATTGGGCTCTGTCCATCTGTTCCTCCATCACAGGTGATTTCTGAGCCTCTGCTGGCCTGTTTTGGATGAGACTTGGGAACTGGAGTGGTGGATTTTGACACTAGGGTCCAGCATTTGAATATAAACCTGATTAGCCCACCACATCGCCATCACCAGGCCAACGGGGCCCTAAAATTCATGCTCAATATGATGATGGAATGATCTGTGTATGTGTTGATACCCAGTATGCACATACTGAAACTGGTTGGCCCACCACAGTGCCACCAACACACCGAAAAGTCTTCAAGCTTCAAGCGACGATGTCTCAGACACCACGAGTCACACATACAAATACCAATTGTGTGCTGACTTCACGATCGGTCTCCTTCAGGAGTTTTTTCCCGTTCCTATTGTGCCGAAACATCAAGAAAATCATGTGTCTGTTGTGTCTGTTTGAGAGATTCAGTCATTCAGACACTTTTCTTAGTTCAAATAGTTACCTCTGAGTTTCATTTCATAAATGTGCAAAGTTGCCTCGAGCTGCTTTAACAACAGTTACACTCAATCTCAAGTATATGCAAGAATGGTGAATGCATTTAACAAAACTTTGGGAGGCTACAAGCAAAAAGTTGTTGAAGTAGCTCAGAGCAGAGTCCAGGCTGATTTATAACAGCCCCGGACCAGAAGGTGCTACCTCTGCGGCCTGCTTCTGGATTCCAGAGAGATGAAACCCTTCTTTGTCCTGAGCTGAGCTCTGCCCTTCTTGAACAACCTGCTTTGTAATCGAATCCACTGATGGGCTGCTCCGGCACCGGGGTCAGAGCAAGAGCCATATTGATTTTGCTGTTTATAAAGACAGTGGCAAACAGGGCAGACTCTGAATGCCAACAAGAGCGACATGAAAAAGGCGTAGCCTGGAGGTATTCGCTCTCACTCTCTCAGTCGCGGCCTGTCTCACTCTTTGCCACGAATGCATTTTACTTTCTCTGCCATTCTCACCATCACTGTCACTCCCTCCCTCTTCCTCTTCCTCTTCCTCTCTCTCTCTCTCTCCCTCCCTCGTCTGTATATTCCACTCTGCATGGATGAGTAATTTTAAATAAGATAATCATGAATTATGACGGTTTGGGAAACACAGCTGTTATGAAACTGAGCTTGCGCGCTCCATGAGGGATGGGGTTTGTTGTTGGAAATTCACTGCCGTCCAGCTATGGATTTCTCTGACAAGTTGATAAGTAATGCAATTAAATGGACTGTATGCTGCAGAACAGGGATTATTTATTCACGGCCAAAGCTCATTATGTTTTTGTTCCAAAAGCTCCCTCCGAGTCTTTTAAATGTATGCGTGTTTCATTTTATCTCGTTTAATGCGAATTTCTGACAGTTATAGCAGGAAATGCCGAGCGTGCGTGAATTAATGCATGCCGTTGTGTGTGGTGTAATTGCCAGGTGCTGATTTGACGGAAGTGAGGTTAGTACAAATGCTATTCCTTTGCTGACAACATGTTTTAAGAAAAAAAGTCGAAGAAAACAATTACTTGTGCAGCGTTTCTCCTTGCTGTGTTTGAACAAATCACCCAGTGATAATAATTACTACAATCAACTAAACCCATATCCTGTATTTCATTAAGTAAATCAGCGGCAATGAATGGAAAATTATAAACATAAAATATTTCTGTTTGTGCTGGGTAACATATTGATATCATAATATGAGACTAGATATCGTGTGAGATTTGTGATTTCATTATATGGTGATTTAGCAAGAGCTGTCTCTACCTCTTTTAAAAGGCTGTATTATACTAAAAAGATCTGGTTTTCTGAACTTTTTATGCACTAACGCCATGCCTTCAGTGCTGTCACTACTTCAATATCGAGGTATACAATCAAAGATCATTATATTGTTTTGTTTTGTTTTACAATATTGCCAAACCCTAATTCTTAATCCTAATACCATTGCAACACCACAGGCATAGCAAATAACATAAGGTGAAATAATCAAAGTTAGTGTTAATTAAGTGTTAATTTGTGGAAAAGTCTATACTCAGAGACTTACACTTGCCTGTCTAATGACAATAGCGGGGTTGTTGTTTTGACCCAGTGTGAGAGACTACAGAAGGTGAGAGAGGCAGAGAGAGAGAGAGAGAGAGAGAGAAGGAAGGAATGGTGTTGGCTTTGTGACAGGCAGAATCAATTTAGCCAGAATAAATAGAGTGTCTGAGGTCAATTACCTTCTCTCCCTCCTTCCTTCCTTCCTTCCTTCCCCCTGCTGTTCTTCCTTAGAGAGAGAGAGAGAGAGAGAGAGACTTGGACTGTGTCACGGCCGCTCAATACAATCTGCTCGGACAGAATAAGTCTCGCTCTGTAAATGAACTATTATGCACATGGCATCACCTACCACCTCCTCTTAATTGGCAACTGTATTTATAGATAAAGGACTCAGCGGCGAGGTGCTGCAGGGCAGCGCTGCACGTCGAGTGGAGCAACAATTGCATCAGCCGGATCTGCGCCATCTGTCAAGCCGACTAACTTCAAAACTGCACTCCTTCAGTCATGCTGAGGAACTTATGTACTTAAAAATAATGCCACCTCCCCAAGAAGAAAAAAAATTCTTGTTATATCCACCTCAAGCGTTTCGGCAATTGATTCTCATACTCATAACTTGCAAATAGGTAATAAAGAATGAATCGATAAGAGCAAAAATGCAAGTCTGCCACAATTTGATGTTAGTGAACTTTAGAGGTGTGAATCTGTGGCTTAACAGGGACTCAGTTTGAGTAATTTTTCAGTAACACTTTATTTGAACTGTCCAAAGTTCATATTAATCTATTCTATCAACTTAATGTCAGCCTAACTCTAATTAATATTAAGTTGATGCTACTGGCCGTTGAAAGTCAATTGATATGAGGTTTAGTTACAACGCTGACTCAGTGGTGAAACTCAACTGATATGAAGCTAATGCAAGTTGAGTCAGTGACTTGATTCAGTTCTTTTAACCAAACTTTTACACCTATTACCAAAGACTTTTTCTCCTGAAATGTGATTAAAAAAAAAAAAAAAATCAGACAACAGAGTTATTTCTACGGAGCCCCTAAAGGGACATGGAGAATTTTTTTTTTTAGGTTTGTTTCTCGTGCGCACGA
Source organism: Myripristis murdjan (assembly GCF_902150065.1). Taxonomy (NCBI): domain Eukaryota; kingdom Metazoa; phylum Chordata; class Actinopteri; order Holocentriformes; family Holocentridae; genus Myripristis; species Myripristis murdjan. The sequence goes on from NC_043988.1 coordinate 29,867,479, forward strand.
GAAACTTTCTCGTGCGCACGAGAAAACACATGGGGAATTTTTTTTTTTTTAGGTTTGTTTCTCGTGCGCACGAGAAAATACATGGGGAAATTTTTTTTCTTTTACACATGTTTCTCGTGCGCACGAGAAAACACATGGGAAAAATTTTTTTTTTTAGACATGTTTCTCGTGCGCACGAGAAAACAAAGGGGATTTTTTTTTTTTTTTTAGACATGTTTCTCGTGCGCACGAGAAAACACATGGGGAATTTTTTTTTTTTTTTTTTTTTAGATATGTTTCTCGTGCGCACGAGAAAGCATTGGATGCGCGCGCATGCCTATATGACACGTCCTTCCGCTCCACGGCGTCAGCCACCACATAAACCTCCGGTTTGCGGCTACCGCAACAGCAGCTGCTGCCTTTTTCACCCGCTCCCTCCTTGATCTCCCTAAAATTACTGTGACAGACGTTAACCGAATCATTCAGGCTAATTCCGCCACAGCCAGCAAGAGAAAGGACAAAGGATTTACACTCTACGTGTCAAATTACTTCCAGAACTATGAAGGTAAGTTAAGTGTTTTACGTTAGCCTCAGACTAGACTAGCGTACATGTTAGCGAGTGGCTAACAACGTTAACCTTCAGCGGCATCAGCTGCACCAATGATGTTACTGTTGTATTTTGTCCGGTGTCTTTTTGATAGAACGTATTTAACCCATATCTACATGTTGATCACAGTTTCAAACAAGGCTCCGACAGGGCTAACAGGTAGATGTCAGTGCTACAGATCAGTGAGGAAGAGTCAGCCTCCTCACAGCCTGAGTTTAAGGGAGAGTCCTCATGCAGGTTCACTTCAGGTTCCTGAGAAAACAACTTACTCAGATCAAGTTTTTGTGAGACATACCATTGTGATAAACGTCGGTTCGGCTTACAATGGATTCAACTAGTCTTTATTTATTTATTCTTAACAGTTTATGGTATTTATAGAACAGGAGGCTAGAGAATTATAGGGGTCTTATCAGGTGAATGCTCCTGTTTATTTGCTTACACATCTCCTCTTTATGCTCACTGTAGCTGTAATGTGTTGCAAATGCAGTATTTTCTTTTGTCTTAACATGTGTGTATTGTAACAGATTGTACTGAGGGATTCACGTCCTGTAGAGCTGACAGCTGCCAGTGTTGGTGTGTGGCCGGCCCCGCCCTGTGGAACCACGGAGCAGCTCTCTTGTACCAGACTGCCCACTACTCCCAGAAGAAGCTCACCTCTGTCCCAATTGTTTACACACAAGAGGACATGTTTATCCAGAGGATTACCTGTGACAATGATATCACAAATATCATGAAGGAGAGGGTTGACTTTTTCTTTTTTTATGTCTTTCTCAGCATATATTTGTCTAATTAGTTTTCCACTATAAGGCAAACAGATCCTCCGCATACTGACGCAAACTTTTACTTAATCACTTTATTTCACTGGACTGTCTGTGTCAGTGTGCGGGGGATCTGTTTGTCTTAGTGTGTCGCACGTTCCTGCTGCCTTCCAGCACCTGACTACCTGTGGCTGTGCCAGATTTCATTGATTGTAGTTTTCCACTATGTTGACTGAATGAAATGTCATAAACCTCCAACTTACTGAATGAAATGTCATAAACCTCAAACTATGATTTGAATTAAAAACATACTGATTGAATTACAAATGGCTGGTGTTGATTAGTTGTCTATCAAATATACAAATATGTGCATATTTTAAAATGAAGTAATGAGAAAATATGACAGGCCTTGATACCAAAGTGTTTATGTCAAAGTACCAAAATGTTAACACAAAAAGCAGTAAAGTTGAAGTTACATTAAGTAAAACATACACATCAGTTGAAAAAGAAACAAGTATTTCAACAAATAGTAGTTAATTCAAAGTTAACAATGAAATATCCTTAGTAGGTGAACATACAGATGACAATGAAAGAAAGTGATGTCATGTGATTGCATTGAAACTATTCTCCAAACGCACAAATTATGGTTGTTGTCCATCCACAGACTTCTATGTTCTAGTACAAAGCCAGACAAATTAATATGGTACACTTCCAGCATGTAGTAGTCTGGCATAAAGACACACAACAGTGTTCAGCAGTTGTACCAGATGTTCGCTGATATTTGAACTTTCTCATCTTCTCTGTGGTAAGGATAGAGTTGACTAGCTTTGCACTTAACAATATGAAGGATGCAATGGTTACTCCTGTGAAAAAAGGGCAAAACAACACAAAGGTCAGAAATTTGAGCATTGAGGTCAGAAAGGTCAGACACTGAGGTTTTCATCACCATGTAAATATACTGTAGGTCATTACAGCTAGTTGCAATCAGACTGGGAAATGTGTCTGCTTTTAAATCCTCATAAAACCAAAGAGACATTGTGATTCAAGTTTGACAGCATTTAGGTGATACAGTAAGTAACAATACAAACTTTATGCCTTAACCGGATCTGGGGTAATACCTTGCAGTGAGATAAGATAATTATTTAGTATTATGTAAACACACTATACACACGTACACACAAATACGACTGTCTAGTCAAGTTTAACAAGTTACCATGGGTCTTGGCTTGTGCCACCTCTGTTCTGACTCTGTGCAGCTGTGCACTGGTGGGACAGAGGTGATCTTCTTCTGGGAGTAGTGGGCAGTCTGGTACAAGAGAGCTGCTACGTGGTTCCACAGGGCGGGGCCGGCCACACACGCCTTGTTTGAAACTGTGATCAACATGTAGATGTGGGTTAAATACGTTCTATCAAAAAGACACCGGACAAAATACAACAGTAACATCATTGGTGCAGCTGATGCCGCTGAAGGTTAACGTTGTTAGCCACTCGCTAACATGTACGCTAGTCTAGTCTGAGGCTAACGTAAAACACTTAACTTACCTTCATAGTTCTGGAAGTAATTTGACACGTAGAGTGTAAATCCTTTGTCCTTTCTCTTGCTGGCTGTGGCGGAATTAGCCTGAATGATTCGGTTAACGTCTGTCACAGTAATTTTAGGGAGATCAAGGAGGGAGCGGGTGAAAAAGGCAGCTGCTGCTGTTGCGGTAGCCGCAAATCGGAGGTTTATGTGGTGGCTGACGCCGTGGAGCGGAAGGACGTGTCATATAGGCATGCGCGCGCATCCAATGCTTTCTCGTGCGCACGAGAAAGTTTCTCGTGCGCACGAGAAACATGTCTAAAAAAAAAAAAAATCCCCATGTGTTTTCTCGTGCGCACGAGAAACTTTCTCGTGCGCACGAGAAACATGTCTAAAAAAAAAAAAAAATTCTCCATGTGTTTTCTCGTGCGCACGAGAAACTTTCTCGTGCGCACGAGAAACATGTCTAAAAAAAAAAAATTCCCCATGTGTTTTCTCGTGCGCACGAGAAACATGTCTAAAAAAAAAAAAAATTCTCCATGTGTTTTCTCGTGCGCACGAGAAAGTTTCTCGTGCGCACGAGAAACATGTCTAAAAAAAAAAAAATTCCCCATGTGTTTTCTCGTGCGCACGAGAAACTTTCTCGTGCGCACGAGAAACATATCTAAAAAAAAAAATTTCCCCATGTCCCTTTAGGGGTTCCGTATATTTCAATGTAATTTATTTAAAAAAAAAAACGACAAAAAAAAGTTGTTATTTCTAGTATATTTATAGGAATTGTCAATGACTATATTAAAAATATTTCATATGAATTCAAGCCAAAGTATTTCTTTTGGCAGACTGACGCATCAGTGCAATGAATTATGGCAATGCCAGTGAACTTCAATGAAAATCAGGATGTTTGTTCAAACTCAAGGAAATCTGAGTTTGAACACTCAGGGACACAGATTGTTTTCTGAGGAATCTGAGTTTTAGCGCACAAGGAAACAGATTATTTTCTTCCTCGTGCAGCCAGAAGTCTTCTTTTTTGGGGGGGATAAGCCTCACAACGGGACCGCCGTCCGCTCAGATGACAGCGCTCGACGTGACCCTCAGCTTTTCTTCAGGGACTCCGCCTAACGCTGCATGACAATCACTACGGATGAGCGTTACTCTGTCTCCACAGGGCCTGGTCTCAGCAGATCTGCTGCTCCGAGTTGTCCCCAACCCCACGGTTTATTTACCCTGACGGAGCCCCGTGATTTAATTTGCCGAGATGGGAGTGTCCTCGTACCCTTGCCCTGCGCCGCCGGGTCCCTCCATCGGACACCCCCTCCGCGGCTGCCTCGTCACTCACCCGCCCGCCCGGCTGCTTGCTCTCTCTCTCACAATGTGCTGAGTCACAGAGGACTAATACTTTACAGCCAGGATCTGCACCTCTGTTACATAAAGAGCGGAGCCAGGCAGGGACTTGCAGATGGCTTCTACCCTTGTGTTGTTCTCTGTTCCTTTGCCGTGTCAGATTTGACTACAGGCGATGTCCGCCCCTCATGGCGGTGCATACGAAGGCCAAAATGGGGGAGGACAGAACAGGGGTAACAGTCACTTTTTGTACTCCTGACTGTGTCTCTCGGTTATGTTTTGACTTGCTGTTGCTGTCAGATTTCTAAAAATTATTTTATTCTCACTGTAAACAAAAAAAACAACAACAACAACAAACAAACTGCTTTTATTCACTTTCCATACAAATTTGAGATCAGGTTTCCATGTTAGAGGCAACTCCAAATGGCAGAAATATTGAAAAATGAAATATGGGAAACCACTTGAATGCAAAAGTATAATATTTACTTTGGCCAAATAGTGGATAAAACTGAACAAACTCTTCCCTCACAGGCTGTGCGATTTCAGCTGTCTTACACATTTCATACGTTACATTGTGCAGTCGGAAAAAGGCAAAATCTTGACTGTCTGCCTTGTCTGTATGAATTAAAACAATTCGACTGTCATACCGAGCCATCCACTGAGTGATGAGGCTTCGACCCACATCACTACCGAGTGCCAGACTATCAACACTTGGCTTGTCTGCCTCGGTTACTTTGACAGCTGGTTGCATAACATTGCAAAGGCGACATACATGGTAGTATGCTCTCTCTCTTCTCATGGAATCCAAGTTGGATTTCGTAACTTCCTTGTGTATATCATCGTCATGCTTTCTGGGTGTGCACGATACTGTTTCTTACCAGTTGTTATGGGTAGTGGTATTTGTTAGTCTATGTGAGTGTAATACATCCACCAAGTTTGGTCCATTAAATCCTTCCCCTCCTGCAAGAACGGGAACTTCACTGGGTGTGCTGCTCCAAAATGAGCAAAGTAGATTTACACCAGAGGACAACAGGATTTGTTGACTGAAAATTTGTTTTCAAGGATACGCAACAACCCACACTTGTAGTAGAGGCTGTCCCAATGCACAAACTTGAACACATGTGCACACACTTGGGCAGCTGGCATGCATGTTCATGTGCTCTCCAACAACCAAAAGTATGGCGCACTTGATTAGCACTTACATAGGTTAAGACCACAGTTTGTTGTTTTTGTTCATGTATTGAAACTAGTCACTTAATAAATAAATCAATAGGCTAAAGCAGCAGATATCAGCCATGTTTCACTCTGAGCAAGCATATCAACGAAAATGTATCATGTTTTAGATGCAAAGCTTGTATATATAGAAGATAGTGATTGTTTATTATGTTGTCATTGCTTTATTTATTGATCATCCCTGATTTGGTTTAGCAGATGTGTTGAACTGCTATCTAGTTCACCTGGAAGAGGACAGCTGACACTGTTCTCACATGCACCCCCCTCAAAAAAATTAACTCAATGCTGGGGAGTCTAGTAGTTGTGGATTTTTCTCTAAGGTTTTGATTTGTCACTTTCTGTTGGTGGCAAAATGTCCAAACCCAGCCCCAGAAATTCAACTGCAAATCTCCAGGGCCTCAATTAGCGAGGACAGTACACCGTTCACAGCTGCAGCTCCTTTTTGTAATTCAGGCGTTAAAGAGGAGGTTATATCAACATAAAAGCCTTTCTTATTGCAGTTTTAATGTGATCACAGTTTAGCTAAATTATGCTGTTTACAGAAAAGAAAACTGAGTAATTACCACTTTTGGAGATTTCCAAATGTTACTTGCTCCCACTTTTTTAAGGCTACAGTAATTCAGCACTAACCAGCACTCTTTTGTTGGTCTAAAGAATAGGGACAAAGTCATTAGTTTGGCAAGCACAGCACAAATATATTGCTTTGCAGCTTTATGCCGAGCAAAATACTTTTGGAAGGTTTTATAAAAAATAATTATTTTGTGTATGCCCATTTGTCTGTGCATAACTTGGCCCAATGAGCCTTTTTGAAACAAACTCCACAATAACATTTAATTATTCTCAACTGACTGTTACCAGAATATGGTACAGTATGTAGCTGTGCTCTGTAGGTAACCAAACATTTATTGGTTCATCCAGAACAGAAACAGTGTCCTGTGCACTATGGAAACCACATTCGCCTCAGTAAATCAAACATCACTCTCTCTAAATGGAGTTTTAGGTTGGATTTTGAAGGTGTGATCACAGTGAGAGGCCGTTTGCCTTCGGTCCTTTGTTTTCCTTTGTGGTTTACAAAGGAAAACAATTTAATCTGGTGCATTTGCGTGTTTGCTTCTTTTAGGCTCCCACTACCCAAGGTCACATGGATTCCTTCATGAATTTGCGTGTTCATTGGAGACAGTTTACATAACCAGCCTTGCAGTCCAGTCAGACATTTTGGCAGAGGAACGAGTCAAAATGAATCTGTAGCTGAATGTGATGGAGCTGTCTCTGCTCTTTGACGTTATTTACCTTCGCTGATGTTCATACTAGTTAATAACACCTAGAAACGCCTGAATATGATCATCACTTTGCCCTCTGCTCTCTCCATATACCCATAAATCCTTGTGATTTGGATTAATTTTCCGTAGTTGGGTTAGATCATGTTTTCATGACTAATGAACCGCAAAGTAGTTCACTTGACAGAGGACAAATTGTATTTTTCCCACCTGCAAGAACATTAACCAACACTCCAGAGTTTAAATAAACAGCTCTAAAAAAAAAAAAAGAAAAAAAAAAGGCTGTTTTGAACAAATTGAATGAAGTCAGAGTGTTGCCCCCGTAAAAACTACATCACACGGCGGCGAGCCTCGGCCTCCACTAAGCATGACTGACACTTCTCCACGAGCTGAGGACAAGACGATGCAGAGTTCACCTGGAAGATGTCACCTTTTCTCTTATCTGTAATGGTTTTCCAACTACATTAAACACCTGCGCTGTCCCATCCGAGATCATTATTAGTCAAATTGTATTTGAAGTTCAACCCAAAGTCATGTCCCTGCTGTCACTGACCGTAAAGAAATATTTTTAAATGGATCAATCTGCAGTCTTGTGTCATTTTAGCGGCTGCAGGCCTGTAGGCAGCCTCCGGATTTGTTTACTCCGACAGCAATCTCTGATCGTCGTGGCAATATGACGTATCGATCGCTTTGTGGTTTATCTGCAGACGTCAGTCATAGAGGGAAGATATACATATTTGGGTAGGAGGTAATGTGAGAACAGTGATATGAGAAAACTAGTGCGGAACTCAAAAACAACTTTTTAGTAGGTGTTTTTATTGAACTTTTGTTATTTCCCAAAAAGCTGCTCTGGTGCAGACGCTGTAAACTGTGCAGCCTTATTGCCGAAGTTCATCACCGCTGTGGTACCTCTGTGCACAGTACGCTTAGTTTATATGGATTTTCATTCAGGCCTCAGGAAAAAAATATAACCCTTATGGTAACTTTAGGTTTCCGGTGTTGGACTTTATGAGTGTAAATCACGGCAATATTTTCCTTTCACGATCATAAATGATGAGCGACTTTTCCCACTTATTGAAATTTCTATCTCTTTGTTTTTGGCTCTGGTGGTTATAGTTCAGTTAAAACTACTGAATTGGGCCATCTCTACATTTTTGTCATCCCCACATGCATAAGCACCAAGTTTCTATGGCGACAACCATCGTTTGAATGTAGTCAGGTTGGCTTGTGAGGGATAATCTTTATTTTATCTCATCACCTAGAGGGAGAAAAGAGAGCGATGAGCTACGGTATGATGGGTAATTACATTGGGAGATTGACTGCGTCGCTAGTTTCATCCAATGTTTCTGAAGCTCAGAGCCTTTTTTTTTTTTTTTTTTTTTTTTTTTAAACATGAGCCCCCCCAGCCCCTGCCACCCCTCCTCTCCCTGTGACACAGTGTTGATAGGAAGTCAGGACTGGAATGAGAATCCATTTATATCCTGTGTGATATGCTGGGAGAAAGATTCAATAAAGAAGTGTGTCCCGCTGTGTTTCTTGTCAGCGTGCTGTAAGCCCGGTGTGATCCTCCTTAAGGCTAAATCAGTCGTTTTAATGGCGGTGCTGTTCTTCATGGTCGATGTTTGGAGGGATAGTACACTGCTATTCACTATAACAAACACACCGCCAACAGTATGTGGCCCATGAGCCTCTCTCTTCCAAAACGGTGTCAGCATTTGTTACATTCTCTCCGATGTTAATTCTGCTTTTGTCAGATAAGGTCCTCGCTCCTTGCCACCTCAGCGCCACATAACACAATAGACTCAGACCACGTTTATTTACTTCCAGGTGCTGTGAGGGTCCAGGAGGAGGAGGGGGGGATCAAAATGCCATTTTCATGGCAGTCATTCCAAAATTGCAATAGCCTGAAAATGGAATATCTTATCAGGTTTGTGCAGCCTGAGCCAAAGCACCTAGAATTTGGGGTTTACATTTTAATGAGGGGATTCTGAGTAAAACATTAAACCAATCGAAGAGCCTGTGTCTCTTTCTGGCAGCATTCCTGCAACCCTCACAGTAAATAGAGAGTGCTAGGCTCTGCAGGTAATTTATGCCCTACCCAGTAATGTATTGGTGCTACTTTAAAAGTCATTTGTAGTTTATAATTGAAATATGGGCTTCAAAGTTTTAGCAGAGGGAATTATGTGCTCGTCCTGTCAAACATTTCCAAAAGTTGTCAGTGTCAACCAGGGGATTTGAAGCGTAGTGACGAAACATTGGCTGCGTTTGGACACACGATCAGTGATGTAACCTGCGGTCACGGGGCGTTCAGGGGCTTTGAACATCAGACCCCCTCACCCAGGCAAGCTGTCGTGATCAAACGCTGGCTTGTGATCAACAGCGAGTGCCACTTGGATGCACCTGTCCCAGAGGTGACTCTCTTTGTACTTCCACACGGCGAAGCAACACGATCAACAAGTCACCGCAAGTTCATTCATCTTCCCATAAAGTGGAGCAACCGCAGAAATGAAAGAGTCACATCTTGACTTTCTGTATTCATTGACCGTCAGTCGATATGGTTTTGTTTCATGAAAAATTGTTCTCCCTAGGAAGGTGCAAAATGAATAACAAAATAATTACAGCTCTCTACCAGTTTTATTAAAAAAACACAGAAAATAAGCGCTTTGAGAATGCTGCATCCATTGTTGAGGTTGATTTTAAACTGTGAAGTCATTTTATTGATTTTTTTTTTTTTTTTTTTTTTTTTGTTGATTAATTTTGCTGATTGGACCATGGCTGCCTGGCTATGTTAACTCATCAGAACAATGTCATGTTATGAAAAGCAATACCAAATCACTTTGTGAATACTGAAAAGCAGAAATATATAACTTGTGTTTCTTGGTCAAAACTTTGCAGCGGCACGATGCCAGTGTACAGATGCAGCTGGAGCGTCTCCACACACTCGGTCAGAGTCAGGGGATGAATCAACAAGTTGTCTGTCGTGTGTTCAAGCAGTCAGACTGATGCTTTAGCAGCGGTCCCATCAGCACATGCAGACGCATATAAATCAAACAGAAAAACACATTTACAAACAAAGAACATAGACTTGAGAAATACTGTTTCTGTCATACGTCTCTTGCAGACTTTTAAAGAGATAGGCTTGGCTGTTGGCAATTACTGATTAAAAAAAAAACAAAAAAAAAAAAACCTGAATGCTGGTGGTGACAGCATCTCCCCACTTAATACAAGAGAGTGATTGCTCTTGAAGCTCTGTGGAGGCGTGCATGCTGAAAAGTGTGGAAAAAAAATGTTCTATGGAACTGAAATACTGCTTAAAGATTTTCAAATAAGGCTGAAGCAACACTGTGTGCATGTGTGTTTTTATCTGCCGTTCAGGGAGTTTGTATAAAGTGTATAATTATGCATTATGCATAACTGGTATAAAAACATTATTGACTTGAAATGTTTCTGGTGGAGAGAATGTATAATTACATGTCTGAACAAAGCCCTTTGCTGCTGAATGGATCTGCAGCAACATGAAAACAAATCCATATAAATGAATCCATCTTCTCTAACAACTGTAATTACCGTCATTGTTGTCCAACTTAAGATCTGACAGTGTGAAGCAGTCCTGCTCCGCCAATACATTATCATATATTCCCTCTGTTGATTCTCCGCTAACGTGCTATTTTCTTTGAATGGGTGCATTTGATGGTTAGTGATAGATGTGTTGCTGCTAACCTAGCAAATTACAGAGGTCTGAGCAAAATGTCTCTTTGCCTTGACTTGTTGTTGGCGGAGCTAGTGTGGCGCTACATGCAGAGCAAATTAATCACCACTAATTTCAGGCCTTCTTGTTCCTTTCCGCTGATTTCTTGACCTACGCTATCAAACGTGCTAAGGCGCTTGTCTGCTAAGTGCTTCGGCGGTGCTAATAACACACAGCCCTTGTGTATCTGATGATACCATGTGAATAACACTTCAAAACCCCCTTACATGGTGCAATTCTCTTGATGAAAAACCCAAGACATGAAATGATTGACTCTCCAGCGCAAAGCCTAATGATTTTCTCCTGTGACGAGCTCCTGTCCTTCAGCCTGAGTTTCCATATAAAAACACGGCCAGTGAAAGCACTTTATAAAAACACTCAGCGGGAGGAAGTCCGCCCCGCTGCCCTCGGCACAGCCCTCCAATATCACCTCGGCTTCAGCTCAGGGCAGGAGCGGCTCTTTGATATTCCCCACCATAAATGAAACATACTCTGTGTTTTGGCTGGACTGGCCTGCCTCTGCCCTCTGGTTTGATTCGAGAGTGCCTCTGCTCCATCTTTATGCAAAGCACACTGATGAAGCAGCCACTTATCATTAAGTGGCTGGCGTTGTTATACATCAAGGTTTCATGTTATCAGCTAAGTATGCATTATTAATCCAGACGAGGCACTGCGCTATGTCTTTATGCATACCTATTAACAGTGAGGTATGAATTCCCACCCCCGTGTGCAACTCCTCAGCAGGGCAAAGATGAGTTCATAGGTCAATGCTGTCATTAAACTGTGGAAACTTTTACTGAGTTTCTAATACCGCTTTCACACAAGCAACCAGTGAATATTTAGTCGTAATCAAGGACCCTCATTCTGGTAATTGTCACTACCAAATAGTCCTTTATCACTCTATTCTCCTGCAAAAAAACTACATTCAATTGTACAGGGTCAAACATGACCATCCTTCATATAATCCTTCACTCTGTGTGCTTTCACCTCACTGACACGACATATCCTATATACAAATTAACTTTTAGATAAGGGAGAAGGAGTAGGATTTGTCAGTTGTGGTTTGTAAACACAACATTCAAAGCTGGCCCCTCCTCCTTGGCTTGTGAGGCAGTGAGTTTCCTAGGATGGAGAATGCTGTCATCATCCTAAGGAAAAAAAAAAAAAGCTCCGCCATCACCTGCAGTGACAGTAGACGAGTGAAGAACTATGGACGTGTTTGTTTCAGTGAAATTCAAGGTTATTTTTTGGTGGCAGACCTCTCTGACTTCATGCAGGGTGAATTGTCTATGGAGCAGCATGGGACCTTTATTGTATATGTAGCACTTATGATGAAACACTTAGGAAAGTGTATATATGTAATCATATCACATAAAGTAGATTACCAATAGAGTACGGGGCTAGTAGAGGTTCTGCTTCCTTCCATCAAATCTTTCACTGGGTTATCCAAATTACCATGGCTCACCACTGTTCAGCAGCATGCCTATCATATTCCAGGCCAGCAGCACATCATGAATGGCTGCAGGCACACACTGTTGGGTAGTTGTCTGCTTGATTAGAGTTTGCAATTGGGAAATGCATTCAGTCACATGGCTTGTTAGCATCAACACAGGTTGTTGTTTGGAGTGACAAATCTACATTTCCAGTCTTTAAGGTTTGAAAGATGGTTCAGTGAAAAGTTTTTCATCCTCCTCCCACACGTGGAATGAATGAATCTGTGCAGGACCCAACACAAAGGAAAGGGAAGGCACCAAAGTCTGCTTCCCATTGGTTCAGGTGTTTTGAGTGATGGGGTAGCTGTCCAATAGTGTTGATGCCATGTATGTCAGATAGGACCAAAACTACTTTAGAGTTTTACCTAGGGTACATATAGAAAACAGCCAATCAGATTATCATTAAAACTGCTGTGAAATGTTTTCTGCTGTGCATTCGTTGTTTGACACACAGCAAATTAACTCTCCAGTCTGTGCACTTTTCTAAAACCTTATGAATGAGACAACTCAGGTCATTTTTTTGCAGACGGCTGAATTTTTGTGCAGCTGAAAATGAATTGCAAAGCAGCGCACTTGAAAAAGAGTTAAAGTTTGTTTTTGTTGGTCTTGTGCTAACATTTTATATTGGTCTTGTTCTGGCTTGCTGTGTAACAGAGCTAGCTTTTGATCCCTTAATTATGCATGGGGATGCAGCGTGTCTGTGCACGTGTGAGCATGCATGTGTTTGTGCGGCGCACACTGGGCTGGAAACACAGCTGCCATCTACCCAGACACCACCGCTACTCTGCTGGTCCTGTATGAGGACCAGGGGATATTATGGTAAGCTGATCCAAGTCCATCCTGTGGAGGAGGCAATACACTGAGCCTCAGACATGAAAATGTCCAGTGGGCTGGTACAATTTACTGTTACCAAAAGCAGATTTATATTGCCTTTCAGCACGGTGGACGACACACACCAGACACACAAAGGCAAAAGGATTAAACGCTGAACTTTCATGCCAATTAAAGCAGAGTTTGACCTGGCTCTCAGCCCTGATCGGAGTCGTTTAGCAGAGTGAGCTTACCCCGTGTGACCCTTTTACACTGACGGTCGACCGACCTGCATGTTTCACACAGTCCGGAGTGAGGGGATATGATTCAGGCTGCAAAGAGCAACACTGAGCACCTTGATAATTGGTGGCTCTGATTTCAATAAAACAAACATGACACATTTATTAAAGTAGCAATCCATTAGATCCTTTTATTTTATATTACTGACATCTTTGGTCATTGCTGTGGTATTTTTGCAATGACAGTCATTGTGTCTGGATCTGCAACGTCTTTTCTCTGAAGGACTTTTGAGCGTCTGTAAGTAGCGCTCTTTTCTTTGCTGCATCACTTCTTGTATGATGAAGGATTT